>NC_058086.1:166664745-166901544 GCF_014858855.1 Bufo gargarizans
ATGAAGCAGGTCCTGCTGCAGCAAGAGGATAGAAAGCAGTCTGCTCCAGAGAGAAAGGGAACAGGTGGACGTGGAGTTCACGGCTGGCCACAGTGAGCCAAGTGAAAAGGATGAGGACCTGCAAACATTAATGAAGACAGCTGAGCCATAGACCAGACAAAATGACCACGTCAAGTACCAGGACTGCAACAATCAACCACAGTGTCAAGGTGAGAAGCTGAGAGAGGAATCAGTGGGCTTAGTACCACTGGGAAAAACGGAGATAATCTTCTGCATCAGCCACTGGAAGCACTGCGCAAGTGGAGAGGACACCCAAAGATACCTGCGGTCTGATGACCTGGCATTGTCCTTGGATGGACTATAAAAATTAAAAAGATGTATAACTTATACCAGCTGAACATATATAATTATATACAGGAGATGCCCAGGTTATACCAGCTGTACATATATAATTATATACAGGAGATTCCCAGGTTATACCAGCTGTACATATATAATTATACACAGGAGATACCCAGGTTATACCAGCATGCTCCATATCACTATATACAGGAAGATGTATAACTTATACCAGCTGTACATATATAATTTTATAACAAGACACGGAGGCTCCTATTGCTTTAACCTTTCTTTACTTCTACCATAGCAGCAAAGAGAGAAAATGGTATACAAAAAAGAAACCATGGTAACAGACTCCTCCCCCTTATCCCAGTATATCCTTCCTTGTCTGTCTGAGCTCTTCCTCTTTCTTTGCTGCTACCAGGCAGATAAGTACTCTCCAGCTCTGTGGCATTGCTCAGGGTCTGGTATATTTGTATTTTTATGTGCTTGGATTATCGGTTCGTTCGGTTTCTTTATTAGATTCTGATTAGACTCTTATCGTAGATACATATTTCTCTCCTGTATATATATATATTTATTTATCTAGGGTACGTATATATATGTATATGTTTTTTCGTTCAGGTACTTCTGTGGCCGTTCTGCCTAGGGGTTTGTCCTTATAACAGTTTTTGCGGCTTCCCCGCTTTCCCCCCGTGTGATCCGTTTCTCTGCCCTGTCATCCTTGTCCCTCGTTACCTCAGACTGCGCCGCCATTGCGCGCGCTTTCTGCTTCTTCTTCCTCTCCTTCTCGCCCGAAGTCTTGCGAGTTCGAGATTTCGCGCGCGTTTTTTCGCATATTTTCGCATATTTTCGCATATTTTCGCATTTTCGCATTTTTCGCATTCGGCTGCTACTGACGGCGAGATCTCGCGAGATTTCGCCGTCCCTGTGCGTTTCCCCGCTCTGCACACACCGGACATCCCGCTCTGCACAGCGCATCTCCTGGCGGTCTTTTTCCACTGCTCTTGAGCCTTGTAAGTTCCGTTTTATTCCATTTCGTCTACCCACTAGCTGGCTATGATTCCTGGCTTCATTATCCCCTTTTCTCTTTTTCTCCTCTAGTGCTATTTTTGCTGCTCCGGTCGGGGTGACTAACCCCTGCCTTTTGCTACTTCACCATGTCTGTCAGAAAGAATTCCGTTGCCTCTGTGGCCCCTAGTGAAGCCCCCCAAGTAGATCAGGGTTCCCCTGCGCAGGATAGGAGGTCCGAGGTGATCCACCCGGACGACCATGAGGTGGCACTGCAAAGATCCATATCTAATGCCATTATAACCGCCATGGGTTCGATGTCATCTGCATTGACCCAGTCTATATCTCAGGCCCTTATGGCGCGCCCTGCTACTACTACCCAGGTTTTGGTCCCACCTCCAGGACCACCTCCTATTGTCTCCAGAACACCTCAGATTGATGGGCCATCCCCATCCCAAGACAACGCGCTTCAGTCGCGTAAACGAGCTTGTACCCGCCAGGCAGAAAAAACGCGGGCATGGAAGACTGCCAGGTCTCTACCTGAGCCTAGGTCAGACTCTGATAGGGAGTCAGAGGAGGAGACTCATGACAACGTCTATGAATTGACGGATGAGGTGGAGGACGATTTGGCGGATATTGCTGTGGATCCGGTTCGTAATCTAGACCCGGAAGCCCCGTTACTACAACAGGGATCAGCAGAGGATCTCTTATTGGATCCGTCTGGGGAACCGCTGTTTAACCCCGAGGAGCTGCATCATCCCCGCTCCGCGGAATGGATGCCCGCCACACATGTGGCGCAGTATATGGAGGCTCGCATACGCAATCCGCTTAGTAAGGAATCGCGTAATAAGTTGCGGGCGGAGTGCCCTCGTCCTTTAATACCACACAAAGTGTGCGAGACGCCATCAGTGGATCCAAAGATGGTCCAGTTTCTGGCGAAGACGGGGTTTAACCCCCGTAAAGGGCTAGACGCGGCCTTGAAGGCTGTCCAAGACAAGCTACTGGACATTACAGGTCCTTTAGCAAAGATTTTCGATTTGGCTGAGTCCGCTATCGCGGCAGGTAGCCAGGTAGACCCTATAGAATTGAGAGGTTGGGCCCAGCGAGCCATATGCGTAGCGGGTAATACCAATACCTCGCTCGCCATTGAAAGGCGGAAGGCAATACTAATTAAGATCGAGCCAAAGCTCTCGAACTTAGCATTGACTGAAGCGGGCAAGGACGCCCAGGGGTTGCTCTTTGGCGACTCTTTTATTAAAGAGCTAGGGAAATATGTAGGAGCTTTTACGGCTCTTGATAAAGCCCAGACTTCGATGCGTCGAGTCTTTCAAGGGCGTTTTTCCAACAGGGCCGGCAGTGCTAGGGGCCGACTGTCCGGCCGTTCCAACTTTCATGCCAGAGGTTCCGGCAGAGGATCCTTTAATTATAGAGCATCCCTCCAGGATCAGAGACATCAGCCGTCCTTTTTTCCCTCACGAGGCGCTCCCTTCAGGTCACGAGGTTTCCGAGGGAATCCAGGCTCCCGTCGACCATTCGGTAAGTTATGTTCTTCGTCCCCCTCCTTTTTTAGACCATTTAGTCGGGGGCAGACTCCGATTCTTTTCTCATGTGTGGTCAGGCATAACCTCAGACCAATGGGTCCTTTCTACTGTGCAGGGGTTCACAATAGATCTGATTGCCGATCCGAGCTCCATCCCAGCCCCCCCTACGGTACCACTGTCCTATGCGGCACGGTCCCAATTTCAGAGGGAATTGTCGGATCTTCTGCAGAAAGGCGCGATTGAACGCGCACCGGAGAATCGTGGGGGTGTCATCAGCAGTATTTTCCTGGTGCAAAAGAAAGGGGGCCAGATGCGCCCGGTGATCAATTTGAAAGCCCTGAACAATTTTGTACAATACCGACATTTCAAGATGGAGGGCATCCATCTTTTGAGGGATCTGCTCCTTCCAGGCGATTGGTTGGCCAAGATAGATCTCCAAGACGCCTATCTCACGGTCCCAGTGTCCCCCTCTTCAAGAGACCTGCTGCGGTTCCTGTGGAACGGTCAGGCCTGGCGCTTCACCTGCCTTCCGTTCGGCCTGTCCTCCGCCCCCTGGTGCTTTACCAAGATCATGCGCCCAGTGGTGGCTTGGCTTCGCAGCAGAGGTGTTCGTCTGATCGTCTACCTGGACGATATCTTGATCATGGCCCAATCACGGGCTCTCTTGTTGAGACACCTCCACTTGACGGTGACGCTCGTTTCCGACTTGGGGTTCATTGTCAACCAGGAGAAATCCTGTTTGACCCCCTCCAGATCCATAGAGTTCTTGGGTTTCCAGGTGAACTCGGAAGAATTATCCCTCAGTCTTCCACTCTCGAAAGTCAAGGCTATCCGCAAGGAGTTGAAGCATGCTCTACGCCTACCTCAGATGTCGTTGCGGCATTTGGCAAGGATAATCGGACTTCTGGCCTCCTCAATACAGGCCATTTTCCCAGCCCCCCTCCATTATCGTGCGTTGCAGCGCCTCAAAATTGCTCACCTTCGGTCGGGGGCCTCTTACGCAGATTTGGTCTCATTAGATGCCGAGACGACGGACGAGATGAGATGGTGGATCCACAACCTGTCAGTGTGGAATGGCAGAGCGATCGTGGGTCCCCAACCGGATCTGATCATAGAATCCGATGCAAGCCTGCACGGATGGGGAGCACATTGCAGTGGTGTGTCCACGGGCGGTCCATGGTCTCCAGAAGAATCCCATCTTCACATCAACGCCCTGGAACTCCTAGCAGGGTCGTTTGCCATTCGCAGTTTTGCCAATGGTGTGGTCAGCTCAGCCATCAGGCTCCGCATGGACGATATATCTGCGGTCAGGTACGTCAATTGTATGGGTGGCACACGGTCGGTGGTTCTGACCCATTTGGCGAAGGATTTTTGGGAATTCTGTCTCGACAGGAACATCTCTGTGGTGGCCGAGTACCTTCCAGGCCTTCACAACACTCTGGCGGACTGGAGTTCTCGCTACATATCGGACTCCAGCGACTGGAAGTTAGACGAGACGGTTTTTTCTGCTATTTCTTCTCTGTGGGGTCCCTTTGCAGTCGACCTCTTCGCTTCCCGTTTGAATACCCAACTGCCCAGGTTTTTCAGCTGGAGGCCGGATCCCTTGGCGGAGGCAGTGGATGCTCTGCTTCAACATTGGGGAGGAGCGTTGATGTACGCATTCCCTCCCTTCGCGCTCATTCCACGAGTGCTCCTTCAGGTTCGTCAGCAGTTGGCGAACCTGGTTCTGATTGTTCCGTTTTGGAGAACCCAGTCCTGGTTCCCTCAGATCCTGGAACTTCTAGTGGACTTTCCGTTTCTCCTTCCCACTCAGGTGTCACTACTCCAAGGGCCTGCAGGAGAAGTTCACCCACTCCTGCAGAACGGGTCGCTACGCCTCCTAGCTTGCAAGATATCGGGAGTCCAGGAGGAGGCGCTGGACTTTCAGGAACAGCTAGGTTCTTATTGGACTGCGCTTGGGCGCCCGGGACGAGACGGGCTTATCGAGCCGCCTGGGGTTCTTGGTCTCGCTGGTGCGTCGACCGGACTCTGGATCCCGTTACGGCCCCTGTCAATTCCATCTTAGCCTTTTTATCCTCACTTTTTGAGGCAGGGAAGGCTTACCGCACCATCAATGTCTTTAGGTCAGCAATTTCCTCCAGACACAACGGTGTCGACGGCCGTCCAGCGGGTCAACACCCCCTGGTCTGTCGTTTACTCAAGGGTTCACGTTTGGCCCGACCACCTCGGCCACGGTTTTCGTCTACCTGGGATGTGTCGGATGTCTTGCAATTTCTAGTCAGTTGGCCCTCAAATGAGCTATTGTCGTTACGTCAGTTATCGGCCAAATTGGTCACTTTATTCTGTTTAATCTCCTGTAAGAGAGTTTCGGATGTGCGTGCTTTGGATTGGGACGCCAGATCCTTCACCCCGGAGGGGGTCCACTTTAACATTTCCCGTCGCACGAAAACCAGTATCCGGTCGGTCTCTTACCCCCGTTTTCCGACTTCTCCACAGCTATGTCCTGTAGCGTGCTTACGCGAGTATGAGGACAGAACCCGTCCACTGCGGTCTCTTTCTCTCCCCCACTTATTCATTTCGTTTCGCAGCCCGTTTGCTCCGGTTACCAGTGTTACGTTATCTCGCTGGGTCAAGTGGATTCTATCCCTTTCCGGGATTGATACGTCTATCTTCACGGCACATTCGGTCCGCAGTGCGACAGCTACGTCCATGACGTTATCTGGGGCTCGTTTGGAGGATGTTATGAGATTGGCGGATTGGTCCAGATCTTCCACTTTCCGGGAGTTTTATTTCCGACCGGCTTCGCATGCTTTTGATTCTATAGTGGCTCAGCTTTAAACAAGCAATAGGAGCCTCCGTGTCTTGTTATAAAATTATGGGATTTTACTAAAGTATGACGTAAAGTCATGATTTTATTAAAGACACGGAGGCGAGTATTGCCCTCCCTGGACCCACCCCTTGGGGTTTTTGACGTAAGTATGTTTTGTTGATTTACCGTATGGTCAGAATTTTAAAGTTGTTACTGTGTTTCCAACTAGTGGATCCTATGTTTCTAATGCACTGGATTATGCTCTTAGAAGGTTTTTCTCTTATTTCCTTTTTTCCTAGGTTGAGAGGCTTACGGCTTCATGTTTTAGAGTTACACAGTTCCGGTCGGAGGTCCAGTTGTGGCGGTCCAAGCCGACGAGTTCAAGGGTTTTTTTCGTTACCCGGTGGTTTCGGCGTCTGTTGTTCCGGTTGACCAGCGCTGTTTGAGACACAAAGAAAGAGGAAGAGCTCAGACAGACAAGGAAGGATATACTGGGATAAGGGGGAGGAGTCTGTTACCATGGTTTCTTTTTTGTATACCATTTTCTCTCTTTGCTGCTATGGTAGAAGTAAAGAAAGGTTAAAGCAATACTCGCCTCCGTGTCTTTAATAAAATCATGACTTTACGTCATACTTTAGTAAAATCCCATAATTATATACAGGAGATGCCCAGGTTATACCAGCTGTACATATATAATTATATACAGGAGATGCCCAGGTTATACCAGCTGTACATATATAATTATATACAGGAGATGTACAGGTTATACCAGCTGTACATATATAATTATATACAGGAGATTCCCAGGTTATACCAGCTGTACATATATAATTATATACAGGAGATGTACAGGTTATACCAGCTGTACATATATAATTATATATAGGAGATGCCCAGGTTATACCAGCATGCTCCATATCACTATATACAAGAAGATGTATAACTTATACCAGCTGTACATATATAATTACAGTATATACAGGAGATGCCCAGGTTATACCAGCATGCTCCATATCACTATATACAAGAAGATGTATAACTTATACCAGCTGTACATATATAATTATATACAGGAGATACCCAGGTTATACCAGCATGCTCCATATCACTATATACAAGACGATGTATAACTTATACCAGCTGTACATATATAATTATATACAGGAGATACCCAGGTTATACCAGCTGTACATGTATAATTATATACAGGAGATGCCCAGGTTATACCAGCTGTACATATATAATTATATACAGGAGATACCCAGGTTATACCAGCTGTACATGTATAATTATATACAGGAGATGCCCAGGTTATACCAGCTGTACATATATAATTATATACAGGAGATGCCCAGGTTATATCAGCTGTACATATAGAATTATATACAGGAGAAGCCCAGGTTACACCAGCTGTACATATATAATATATACAGGAGATGCCCAGGTTATACCAGCTGTACATATATAATTATATACAGGAGATGCCCAGGTTATAGCAGCATGCTCCATATCACTATACACAGGAAGATGTATAACTTATACCAGCTGTACATATATAATTATATACAGGAGATGCCCAGGTTATAGCAGCTGTACATATATAATATATACAGGAGATGCCCAGGTTATACCAGCTGTACATATATAATTATATACAGGAGATGCCCAGGTTATAGCAGCTGTACATATATAATTATATACAGGAGATGCCCAGGTTATAGCAGCCTGGTCCATATCACTATAGAGGATAAGCAGCAGTGTACGGTTCTGAAGTGCCCGCTATAATCCTCGTGTCCTCGCCATCCGCAGACATCTCAGGATGGAGATGATACGCGGCACAGGGTAAAGTGTGATTTTCCTGCTGTAAGTGAGCCGGGTCCAGCTGGGCTAAATGTAGCGTAAAACTTGTTTTCAATGGTATACTGAATAAATAAGGCGAGAAATTCTGAAAAAACACAAAATGTGTGCAAGCAACGCGCAGTCACCGCTGATTACCCCTGAGCTCCTCCGTTCTTGACCTCTTGTGAGATGAATTTCCAATATATTGTCTATGACAAATTGGTTTAAACACAGAGCACCAATGGGTTGGGCCCTTCTCTCCCAAGGGCCCCATAGCAGGTACTTCCATAACATTATATTCATGAACCAGGGGGCTTAGGATGAACACTGCTGTAGTTCTATTCTATATAGAACAGATATGAAGAACGTGAATTTCTCACCAGTAAGTGCAATCTCTGGGGCTTCCTGGAAGGACTTTTTAAAGGGGTTCTCTTTGCCAGGACCCCAGCGATCAGCTGCAATCAGTGAGACAAGCAGGCAGCAAGTGCTCGATTTCTCTGCAGTGCCACCACAGGAGAAATAAGGAATTACACCGCCTGTATATAAATCAGTGCACTGTAATGCATGGACAATCCGGGTCCTCCAGATACACTGTCACTGTAAATTCAGGGGGTCCTGGGAAGGGACCCCCCATTTCATTACTTTGGGGGTTTGATGGCGATATGACGCTATCTCTCATGGTGCACCTGTGTCTTTAAAGCCCTTTAGAAGATGGAAATAAAATGCTTCGGCACATTGTCTGCGGCTCCTGCCGAAGTTCTCCTGATGATGGCATCCTGATTTCTATCTGTCAGGGCCAAGTGGGCAGAGAGCCAAGAAGCCGAGAGGGGAAAAATTAGCTTTGTGGATGCAGCCAAAATCATCGCCCTTCTCTCCAAGACACAGTTTGCATCAAAATAACACAAGAGCATTAGAATACATTTTCCATTATCGGAGAGAAGCGGCGGCTGCAGTGAGCGGCTCCGGTAACCTGCACTTACAGCTCTGATAAGAAACGCAACGCAAATTGCACTCCTAAGTGAACTGCCGAAAGCCGACCTTGGAGGAAGCGGGCACCGATCAATTCCAGTCTACATGGCCTGATTATGAATGGATGTATAGATATATGTGTCTGCACGTAACGCAACAGCTCAGTGTAATATGGCGCTATTCCTATACAACCTGCATTATACTCCAGAGCTGCACTCACTATTCTGCTGGTACAGTCACTGTGTACATACATTAGTTATCCTGTACTGATCCCGAGTTACATCCTGTATTATACTCCAGAGCTGCACTCACTATTCTGCTGGTGCAGTCACTGTGTACATACATTACTTATCCTGTACTGATCCTGAGTTACATCCTGTATTATACTCCAGAGCTGCACTCACTATTCTGCTGGTGCAGTCACTGTGTACATACATTACTTATCCTGTACTGATCCTGAGTTACATCCTGTATTATACTCCAGAGCTGCACTCACTATTCTGCTGGTACAGTCACTGTCTACATACATTACTTATCCTGTACTGATCCTGAGTTACATCCTGTATTATACTCCAGAGCTGCACTCACTATTCTGCTGGTGCAGTCAATGTGCACATACATTACTTATCCTGTACTGATCCTGAGTTACATCCTGTATTATACTCCAGAGCTGCACTCACTATTCTGCTGGTGGAGTCACTGTGCACATACATTACTTATCCTGTACTGATCCTGAGTTACATCCTGTATTATACTCCCGAGCTGCACTCACTATTCTGCTGGTGCAGTCACTTTGTACATACATTACTTATCCTGTACTGATCCTGAGTCACATCCTGTATTATACTCCAGAGCTGCACTCACTATTCTGCTGGTGCAGTCACTGTGTACATACATTACTTATCCTGTACTGATCCTGAGTTTTACAGCCAGACACGGAGGCTCCTATTGCTATCTCTTCCTTTACTGTTCCACCAATAGCAGCAAAGAAAATTTACATACTGAACATTGTAACCATGACAACCGTAGTCCCACCCCCAGACAGCCCCTATAACAGGCAACTCCTCCTCTGGGTCTCCCTCTTTCTTTGCTGCTGCCACCAGATAAGTGCTAAAATAATTTTACCTTGTGTGCTTTTTGCATTTTTTGTATTGGTTTTTCCTGTTTTTGGGTTTATTTATTGTGTTTTTCCCTCTGCATTTGTATTGGGTTTGTTGACACCTGTTTTCCCTGGGCTTCGGCCCTTATGGTCCCTTCTAGGGGGGTTTATTTTCCCGGTGTGCTCATTATGGGGGTTCTCCCCCTCTCTGTCTTTGTGGTTCCTATTTTCCCTTGTTAGCGCCGTCGCGCTTCTTTCCCCACCCCGCCGGGTTATTGCCTTTTTTCCCCCGCTTCTCCCGCACTTGTTTACCTTGACTCGCGATCTCGCCGGGGATCCTTGCGCTTCCCGCGGCCGGATCTTCTTTCGCGCTTTGCCGGGTTGCCGCGTAGTCTCGCGAGATCCCGGCGGCCATCTTGGTCCTCTGTTATCGCGGGATTCTTGGCGGCCATCTTGTCCCGCCTGGTCTTCCGTCCGGATCGGTCGCATTTTTCTGCGCTGCGCTCCCTCTGCCGCGCTCGCTGCTACCTCATTGCGCCTGGGTGATTAACCCTTGCGTTCCGCATTAGGTATTTGGCCCATATTAACCCTTCATTACCACGGTCCTCGCGTGACTATTGTCCCACGATGTCTACAGAATTACCCTCCAGCCAGGCCTGCCCTGCACCTACTGAGGAGATGGAGGTTGAGAGGGATGACCCTCATACTATAGCAATTCAGCAGTCGGTATCTAGTGCCATATTAGCCGCTATGGGATCCATGTCCACCATGCTGGCTACAACCATTTCTCAGGCCCTTGCTGCACACCCCCCTAGGGAGTCCCTGCAGCCTGCCCCTGCTATAATGACGCCGTCTGATGCCATTGATATTCCTGTTTCACAGGATGATAGAATTGGTGCGCGTACTGCCACCCATGAGAGCGTGCTGCGTTCACGCAAGAGAGCCTTACCGCGCCAGGCAGAAAAGGCGCGCACGTGGAAATGTGCCAGAGCACAACCAGGTGCCGATCCAGACTCGGATCCCGGCTCAGACTTAGAGGCGTTGGAGGATCTGGATTATCCCTCTGAGGAGGAAACCCAGGATCAGGCTCCCACTGCCAGGGCCCCGTCCCTTCCACTTCCTCGGCGGTCGGCACTGCTCCTCCAGCGGTCGATTTTACGTCTGCATTGACGGACCCTTCCGGCGAACTTATGTTCGACCCGGATACTCTCCATCACCCTAGGTCGGCGGAATGGCTCCCATCTGACCATGTGGGTAGATACCTGGAGACTCGGGTTCGCCACCCGTTAAGTAAGGAGGCACGCAATAAGCTTCGTGCTGAATGCCCTAGGCCCTTGGTCCCTAGTAAGGTCTGCGATACACCTGTGGTCGACCCTAAGATGAGCCAGTTTTTGGCCTAAACGGGCTGGAACCCACGCAAGGGGTTGGACTCCGCCTTGAGGAGCTGCCAAGACAAGCTCCTGGACGTGTTTGGGCCCCTCACAAAGTTGCTAGAATTGGCAGAATCTGCCAGAGCAGATGGCTCCAGTATTGATCCCGAGGAACTTCGGGGTTGGGCTCAAAGAGCGATTTGTGTCGCTGGCAATGCCAACACGTCCCTATCTATTGAACGGCGCAAGGCCATTCTCTTTAAGATTGACCCTAAGCTGGCCAATCTTGCCCTGACCGAGGCAGGCAAGGAGGCACAAGGGCTGCTATTCGGCGACTCCTTTATTAAGGATCTCGGCCGTTATGTGGGCGCATTCACTGCACTAGACAAGGCCCAGTCCTCTATGCGCCGAGTGTTTCAGGGACGGGTCTCCAGCAGGGCCGGCAGTACCAGGGGCCGCCTGTCCGGCCGATCTACCTTCCACGCGCGTGGCGCGGGCCGAGGCTTCTTTCACCAAAGACCTCCTTTCCAGGATCAGAGGGGCTCCTCGACTTTCTTCCCGGCCAGGGGCGGCAATTGGCGTTCCAGGTCTTTCCGTGGGAACCCCAACTCCAGACGTCCTTTCGGTGAGTTTCCCCCTAGGGGGGGTTTCTTTTCCCCTTTACATAGGGGGCAGACTCCGACATTTTTTCCATGCCTGGGCGGAGATCACTTCAGACCCGTGGATATTATCCACCGTCAGGGGTTTCCGGATCGAACTAGTAGACTCCCCTTTCCGACTCCCCCCTCCCTCCCCTTTTCTGCTTTCCAGGCCGGATCGATCCCTGGTGGATTTAGAACTGAGGTCGCTTTTCCAAAAGGGTGCGGTAGAACGGGCTCCTCCGTCCCCTGGGAGAGTCGTCAGCAATATCTTTCTGGTCCAAAAGAAGGGCGGACAGATGCGCCCAGTGATAAATCTTCGGTCACTGAACTCCATAGTGCGCTATCGCCACTTCAAGATGGAGGGGATTCACCTTCTCAGGGATCTGCTCCTTCCCAGGGATTGGATGGTGAAATTAGACCTAAAGGACGCTTACCTGACGGTTCCCATCGATCCTTTGTCCAGAGACCTTCTCTGCTTTCTATGGGGGGGAGAGACGTGGCGCTTCACTTGCCTCCCATTCGGTCTGTCCTCGGCTCCCTGGTGCTTCACCAAACTAATGCGACCAGCCATGGCCTGGCTCCGCAGTCGGGGTGTTCGTCTAATCATATATCTGGACGACATCCTTATCATGCATCATTCCAGGTCGACCTTGCTGGACCATCTACGCTGGACATCGGAGCTGCTGTCACGCCTCGGTTTTCTTCTGAATCAGGAGAAGTCGTGCTTGACCCCTCTGCAGAGGATGGATTTTCTGGGATTCACGGTGGACTCGGTGTCCGAGTCCCTCAGCCTCCCTTCAGCCAAGCTGCGGGCCATTCGGAAGGAATTGAGGCACGCCCTGTCGTCCCCTCAGTTAACCTTACGCCACCTTGCCCGCATCATCGGCCTGCTGGCCTCTTCCATCCAGGCGGTGTTTCCGGCCCCGTTGCACTATCGTGCCCTTCAGCGACTCAAGATTGCGCACCTCCGCTCCGGTGCGGCCTTTGCGGACACAGTGACGCTGGATTCGGAAGCCAGGGAGGAGCTTCATTGGTGGATCACCAACTTGGAGACGTGGAATGGCAAGGCGATCTTCGGTCTCCAGCCGGAGTTCACGGTGGAGTCGGATGCGAGCCTGCAAGGGCGTCTCCACGGGCGGTCGCTGGACATCGGAGGAATCGAAATTGCACATCAACGCATTGGAACTGTTGGCGGGGTCCTTCACCATTCGGAGTTTTACCAATGGAATGGCTCATGCTTGCATTCTTTTGCGTATGGACAACGTTTCGGCAGTCCGCTACGTCAACCGATTGGGCGGTACTCGGTCGGCGACGCTGGCTCGTCTTGCGAAGGAGTTTTGGTCCGACTGCCTCTCCAAGGACATTGTGGTCCAGGCAGAATACCTTCCCGGTCTCCACAACACTCGAGCGGATCGGAGTTCACGTTGTTTCACGGACGGCAGCGATTGGAGGTTGGCCCCGAGGATATTCTCCGCGATCTCAGACGTCTGGGGCCCCCTTTGCGGTGGACCTATTTGCTTCGAGGCTCAACGCCCAGCTCCCTCGCTTCTTCAGCTGGCGCCCGGATCCGGGGGCGGAAGCGGTGGATGCCTTTCTGCAGGATTGGTCGAGATCACTTCTGTATGCGTTTCCCCCGTTCGCAATGATTCCGAGGATGCTTCTGCAGGTTCGCCGCCAGATGGCCGAATTGGTAGTGGTGGTCCCCTTTTGGGGGACTCAGAGTTGGTTCCCGTCTCTCTTGGAGCTCCTGGTGGACGTTCCGTTTCTTCTCCCAGACTTCGCTGATCTTCTTTGCGACCCCGGAGGGTTGTGCCACCCCCTTCTTCTGGACGGGACTCTTCAGCTGCTGGCGTGTCGGGTCTCCGGATCCCTGGAGAAGTCGAGGGCATTTCGGACTCAGCTAGACGGCTCCTGGACAATGCATGGGCTCCCGGCACCAGAAAATCTTATCGGGCAGCTTGGGGATCTTGGTCTAGTTGGTGCATGGCACGGGACTTGGATCCCATTTCGGCACCTGTGAGTGATCTTTTGCAATTTCTTACCTCTTTGTTTGAGGCCGGTAAGGCTTACAGGATGATCAATCTTTTTCGTTCGGCCATTTCCTCTACTCACCAGGGGTTCGATGGTGCCCCTGCGGGCCAGCACCCTTTGGTTTGCCGCCTCCTGCGTGGCTCTCGCCTTACTCGCCCCAGGTTTACTACCACTTGGGACGTCTCTTTGGTCTTGTCATTCTTGGCGGCTTGGCCCGACAATTCGGACCTTTCTTTGCGTCAGCTGTCTGCTAAGTTGCTAGTGCTCTTCTGTCTGATTTCTTGTAAGCGGGTTTCGGATGTGCGGGCGTTGGATCACGACGCCAGGTCCTTCACGCCTGAGGGGGTCTCCTTTAATATTTTGAGACGCACCAAGACCCATATCACGACTGTGTCTTATCCTTGTTTCCCGTCCGCTCCGGCTCTTTGTCCCGTGGCTTGTTTACAGGAATACGAATCTAGGACTAGGGCCTACCGCTCTCCTGCGGTCCCGCAGCTTTTCGTCTCTTTTCGTCATCCCTTTGGTCCGGTCTCTAGTCCGACGTTGGCTCGTTGGATGAAGTGGATTATGTCCCTTGCGGGGATCGATACTTCTGTTTTTACGGCGCATTCGGCCAGGGGCGCGTCTGCCACCTCCTTGGCTATTTCGGGAGCTCGTATGGAGGATATCTTGCGTCTGGCGGACTGGTCTAGGGTTACGACCTTCAGGGAGTATTATTTTCGCCCTCCTCCTCATTTGTTCGCTTCCGTGATTGCGCAGCTTTGAACTAGCAATAGGAGCCTCCGTGTCTTGATGTAAAACTTATTGATTTTCCTAGTCTACGACGTAAAGTCATAGTTTTATTAAAGACACGGAGGCGAGTATTGCCCGCCCTGTGTTGCCCGCCCAGGTTTGTTTCTCTATTTTCGGAGGAGGGGTGGGCTGCTCTTATTTATTGCCATTATTATTATTGCCATTATTATTATTATTGTTGACATGCTTATTATTCATGATAATGTGCTTATTGTCAGATATGTTTATTGGTCTCTTGACGGTTTTTTCTGCCGTTTTCGGACTGCCGCCTTGTGGGTCTGGCCTGTTATTTACACTTGCCATATTCTTTGTTTCTTCTAGGTTGAGCGTCCGCTGACGTGTGGGATCTACGTCCTTCTGTTTTCTCCTCAGGAGTGTTAGCCCGGTTGGCTTCGTTGTGGAGTTCGCTTGGAGCGGTGCGGTCTCGCTTCCAGTTCCGGTTGCTTGTTGGGCGGTTCCGGTTGATGTCCGATGTGGGTGTCAGGTCCAAAGAAAGAGGAAGACCCAGAGGAGGAGTTGCCTGTTATAGGGGCTGTCTGGGGGTGGGACTACGGTTGTCATGGTTACAATGTTCAGTATGTAAATTTTCTTTGCTGCTATTGGTGGAACAGTAAAGGAAGAGATAGCAATAGGAGCCTCCGTGTCTTTAATAAAGCTATGACTTTACGTCGTAGACTAGGAAAATCAATAAGTTACATGCTGTATTATACTCCAGAGCTGCACTCACTATTCTGCTGGTGGAGTCACTGTGTACATACATTACTTATCCTGTACGGACCCTTAGTTACATCCTGTATTATACTCCAGAGCTGCACTCACTATTCTGCTGGTGCAGTCACTGTGTACATACATTACTTATCCTGTACTGATCCTCAGCTACATCCTGTATTATACTCCAGAGCTGCACTCACTATTCTGCTGGTGCAGTCACTGTGTACATACATTACTTATCCTGTACTGATCCTGAGTTACATCCTGTATTATACTCTAGAGCTGCACTCACTATTCTGCTGGTGCAGTCACTGTGTACATACATTACTTATCCTGTACTGATCCTGAGTTACATCCTGTACTATACTCCAGAGCTGCACTCACTATTCTGCTGGTGCAGTCACTGTGTACATACATTACTTATCCTGTACTGATCCTTAGTTACATCCTGTATTATACTCCAGAGCTGCACTCACTATTCTGCTGGTGCAGTCACTGTGTACATACATTACTCATCCTGTACTGATCCTGAGTTACATCCTGTATTATACTCCAGAGCTGCACTCACTATTCTGCTGGTGCAGTCACTGTGTACATACATTACTTATCCTGTACTGACCCTGAGTTACATCCTGTATTATACTCCAGAGCTGCACTCACTATTCTGCTGGTGCAGTCACTGTGTACATACATTACTTATCCTGTACTGATCCAGAGTTACATCCTGTATTATACTCCAGAGCTGCACTCACTATTCTGCTGGTGTAGTCACTGTGTACATACATTACTTATCCTGTACTGATCCTGAGTTACATCCTGTATTATGCACCAGAGCTGCACTCACTATTCTGCTGGTGCAGTCACTGTGTACATACATTACATTACTTATCCTGTACTGACCCTGAGTTACATTCTGTAATATACTCCAGAGCTGCACTCACTATTCTGCTGGTGTAGTCACTGTGTACATACATTACATTACTTATCCTGTGCTGATCCTGAGTTACATCCTGTATTATACTCCAGAGCTGCACTCACTATTCTGCTGGTGCAGTCACTGTGTACATACATTACTTATCCTGTACTGATCCTGAGTTACATCCTGTATTATACTCCAGAGCTGCACTCACTATTCTGCTGGTGCAGTCACTGTGTACATACATTACTTATCCTGTACTGATCCTGAGTTACATCCTGTATTATACTCCAGAGCTGCACTCACTATTCTGCTGGTGCAGTCACTGTGTACATACATTACTTATCCTGTACTGATCCTCAGTTACATCCTGTATTATACTCCAGAGCTGCACTCACTATTCTGCTGGTGCAGTCACTGTGTACATACATTACTTATCCTGTACTGATCCTGAGTTACATCCTGTATTATACTCCATAGCTGCACTCACTATTCTGCTGGTGCAGTCACTGTGTACATACATTACATTACTTATCCTGTACTGATCCTGAGTTACATCCTGCATTATACTCCAGAGCTGCACTCACTATTCTGCTGGTGCAGTCACTGTGTACATACATTACTTATCCTGTACTGATCCTGAGTTACATCCTGTATTATACTCCAGAGCTGCACTCGCTATTCTGCTGGTGCAGTCACTGTGTACATACATTACATAACTTATCCTGTACTGATCCTGAGTTACATCCTGTATTATCCTCCAGAGCTGCACTCACTATTCTGCTGGTGCAGTCACTGTGTACATACATTACTTATCCTGTACTGATCCTGAGTTACATCCTGTATTATACTCCAGAGCTGCACTCACTATTCTGCTGGTGCAGTCACTGTGTACATACATTACATTACTTATCCTGTACTGATCCTGAGTTACATCCTGTATTATACTCCAGAGCTGCACTCACTATTCTGCTGGTGGAGTCACTGTGTACATACATGACATTACTTAGGCCCCTTTCACAAGAGCGAGTTTTACACGGAGGTGCAATGCGTGACATGAACGCATTGCACCCGCTCTGAATCCTGACTCATTCATTTCTATGGGGCTGTGCACATGAGCGGTGTTTTTCGCGCATCAGTTCTGCGTTGCGTGAAAATCCCAGCATGTTCTATATTCTGCGTTTTTCACGCTGCCCTGGCCCCATAGATGTGAATGGGGCTTCAGTGAAAAACGCAAGCAAGTGCGGGTGCGATGCGTTTTTCACTGACGGTTGCTAAGAGATGTTGTATGTAAACCTTCAGTTTTTTATCACGCGCGTGAAAAACGCTTTAAAACGCATTGCACCCACGCGGAAAAAACTGAACGCAATCGCAGACAAAACTGACTGAACTTGCTTGCAAAATAGTGCGAATTTCACTGAACGCACCCTGAACGCATCCGGAGCCAATCCGTCACGGGGTTAAAGGACAATGTGAATGACAGGTCATGAATAACGGGGGGATGGTGACCCCACCGCGATATCTGACGTAAAATCGCCCGCCGAGCTGTCATACAGGATCCATCGCCGCCTCCCATTCTTCTGCTGCAAAATGGAAAAAAATGTTTTCCTAATTAACTTTGTCAATGACCCGGGTATAACAATCCCCCCCCCCCGCGCGCTCGGGCGTTGGCGCGTTGTGACGCGGTGCATTGATGTGTTTGTAATATTTCTCTAATTTGCGCACACAAATCATGCAGAAGTAATGGGTAATTTTTCCTCTTAAAGAGACGACGTGATATTCTCAGTTTCATATTTGGTGGTGGATGGCTCACGGGTTTGTTTACCTAAGTGCTTTAACCCATTTGTGCCCGTAGAGGCTGGCGGTACATGGCGGAGACGTGTAATCCCGTGTTGGGGGAAGATCATATCCGTGTCGCTGGCCCTCGTTCCCGTGAGGGTCTCATTTCTCATAATTAAGTCCCACTGCAAATATTTGGACGGGGAGTAATCCACTAATGCGGAAAAATCATTAATCTGTCACGTATAAACACACAGCGGTGGAGAGAGCGGAATATCAGGGGCGGCGGAGTATGTAACTGAGCACATGCGTGGGCACAGCAAGTAACAGCTTCTGATCTGCCCCAAACACAGACAGGAGCTCATACATACATACATACACACAGGAGGCCATACATACATACATACACACACACAGGAGGCCATACATACATACATGCATACACACAGGCGCTCATACATACACACAGGAGGCCATACATACATACACACAGGCGCTCATACATACACACAGGAGGCCATACATACATACACACAGGCGCTCATACATACACACAGGAGGCCATACATACATACACACAGGCGCTCATACATACATGCATACATACATACACACAGGCGCGCATACATACATACACACAGGCGCTCATACATACACACAGGAGGCCATACATACATACACACAGGAGGCCATACATACATACATACACACAGGAGGCCATACATACATACATACACACAGGAGGCCATACATACATACATACACACAGGAGGCCATACATACATACATACACACAGGAGGCCATACATACATACATACATACACACAGGCGCTAATACATACATGCATACATACATACATACACACAGGCGCTCATACATGCACACAGGCGCTCATACATGCATACACACAGGCGCTCATACATACACACAGGTGCTCATACATACATACACACAGGCGCTCATACATACATACATACACACAGGCGCTCATACATACATACACACAGGCGCTCATACATACATACACACAGGCGCTCATACATACATACACACAGGAGGTCATACATACATACATACACACAGGCGCTCATACATACATACATACATACAGGAGGTCATACATACACAGACACGCACTCATACATACACACAGGAGGTCATACATACACACAGGTGCTCATACATACACACAGGTGCTCATACATACACACAGGCGCCCTTACATACATACACACAGGAGGTCATATATACACACTGGGACTCATACATACACACAGGAGGTGATACATACACACAGGCGCTCATACATACACAGGAGGTCATACATACACACAGGCAATCATACATACACACAGGCACTCATAGATACACAGTGGGATTCATACATACACACAGGCGCCCTTACATACATACACACACACAGAAGGTCATGCATACACACTTGGACTCATACATACAGGAGGTCATACATACACGCTCATATATACAGATGCACTCATACATACACACAGAAGCACACGTAGGCACTTCTACACAAATAGGCACTCATGCACACACAGAGAAGCACTCATACATGCACACAGGCACTCATACGTGTACACAGGCACGCATATACTCACATGGGCACTTATACACCCATGCAGGCAATCATACATACAGAGGGACTCATACACAGGTAATCAGTCATACATGCTGGCATTCTTACACACACTGGCACAAAGGTACTCATACATACAGGCAGTAATACACTTATACACACACAGTGCACATACACACTTCATATACACAGAGACTTAATGCGGATTGGACACGGACCAACAATATGAGGCCTAACCCTGCGTTTCCTGGCCGTAGGTCGGTGGGTCTGAGATCTACAGGTTGTCTCCTCTGCGATGGAATGTATCCCACTGAATGAGATGCAGGTGCGGGAGCGGCACCTGTCAGCGATGGTCTTGGCGAGCGCGCTGCCCGCTCCAGGCCGGAGGAAGCCGCCGGGCACTTGACATTAATATCCACCCACTTATCCTGCAAAGTGTTTCCTCGATTCCTGGCCGGTGTTTTGCACTGGAGAACGGCAGGAGCCGCTTCCTCTCGCAGGATCATTAGAAGCCATTGTGCGGGTAATTACCCCTGAGCTCGTTCACTGATACAAACAATTGCAAGCTGATGGGGTGGGGAGGGCCCCGGCGGCCTGATGAAGCGGAAAAACGTTTGGGGCTTTTTCAATAGAGCTGAGGTCACCCTCTTACCCCCCCCCAACCGCTCATGTGTACCTGGCAAAGCATGGGGGAGGGTGGGGGGTGCCGCATGGAAAATAGGAACAGCTGGGCACTGATGTGGCAGAATCCTGGCCGCCTGTGCCAGCTCCACAGAAGACAGCCCATCCCGCTGGACAGCGTCCATGCTCATTACTCATTACCCGGCCTGCTGATTTTGCAAGAAAAGGTGTTTCTGATTATTAATATCCTTTACTTTACCCTTAAATTGCATCTCGCAGCACTTTGCAGCCCAGTTTATTTCCATCCCTCTAACAATATGCTTGCCGAGCAAAGACGAGGGCATAAAATGAGCTGCTTGACCAAAGAGGACCCGGACTAACCGGAATAGACGTGCTGTGTCCAAGCTCTGAAAAATACTCACCCCCACCCAAAAAAAAGCAAAAAAAAAGACACTCCGTACAGCGTACCTGTATGAAGAAAAGTCCTGCAACTTTCTGATATATCTTGTATCAATTTCTCACCCTTTTCAAGACCTCAGTTGGCTGTCAGTGAATGAAAAGTTTTCGATTACATAAAAAACAAAACAAAAAAAAAGTACGGTAAATCCTGCTCTGGTTCATTCCGGCTGACACGTCTGCAGTGCGTTGCAGTGTTTCAGTGTAGGCCAGGAGATTTACCGCTGCTGTGTTTAGGATCGACTGCGCTGATGCATTGTGACAGTCAATCAGCTGTGAGTAGACCAGGACACGTCGATATGCATGCACAACGATATCCAGTCTAGAAAATGCAGCCTCGGGGCTCATGCACACGAACGTCTTTTTCTTCCGTTTCCGTTTTTTTTTTTTACAGGTCCGTATACGGAACCATTCTTTTCAATGGTGCCTGAAAAAAAACGGAAATGACTCCGTGTCCTTAGGTCCGCAAGTCCGTTCCACAAATAAAAATAGAACATGTCCTATTCCTGTCCGTTTTGCAGACAAGGACAGGCATTGTTACAATGGATCCGCAAAAAATATATAAAAAAATGCAACTCGGACATCACTCGGATGTCATCCGTTTTTTTTTCGCTGATCCATGTTTTGCAGACCGAAAATACATACGGTCGTGTGCATGATCCCTCGTCCTGATAGTTTGTTACATGTTACCTGCATTGATACATTGGGGCACATTTACGGAGACTTTTGTTACGCCTCTTTGGGTGGGTTCACATCACATTATCAAAAGCCAAAGGCAATTCCTGCTATGAGCAGACCCGGCAGTGCGACCCCTGGACGAGTGCGAGCGGCTTAACATGAAGAAGTGGAAAGGTCATTTCGGTGAGAAATAATTATTCTTCAGACAGATGAACTGAGGAGATGGAAAGGAGAATAGGTAAGAGATGGGCCTACTGGGTCACTAGACGCTTCTGGATTATGGGGTGTATAACCATTGGGTTCTTCTTTATTTACTCAGTCATTAAGTTCTTAACTCTGAATTTTGGGGAAATTAGTTGGATTAGGGTCACCAGGATGGGGCTACGTTTTCTATATATTTTTGTATTTTCTTAAGCAATGGACAACAAGGATCTCATATTAACTGCAATCATCTTGAAGCTCCTAGGTGATGTTTTGGGTGAAATGAGGCTGATATATGATTGTTTTAATAGATCCAGCAGTATCATTTTGGGAGACATTCTCCTTGAAGGCACTATGGTGCTCAGTGTACCTAAAACATATACAAATGACCATAGGTGGTGGATTGACCTTTCTTCGGGAGCTCTTGCAACCAATCAATAGGCTCAAATGTCCTAATTTTATCTCAATGGTTCCTCAGGGGCGGGCACATTTGATCTCTAGTCTCTATGACTATGTCTATGTGATGTCATGTGCAGGTATAATGCACACATGATTGTACAGTACAGGGATGACGCAGAGAACGTATCATGCGCACAGAAGGGGAGTGCACCATAGGGCAGTATAATACATCTTACAATGAGGCTCCCAGTGCTCCCGCTTCCATTGCCCATAGTCATCGCTCTCTGCACGTCTGCTATCCTGGCCCATGCAAACCGGGAGAAGGTTCTTGAGTTATGAGAACGGCGTGGGAGCACTGGGACCTGATGTGGAGGCGGCAGTGCCAAGCAGCTTCTTGAAGGTCACTTATTTTCCTTCCACAATTTCTGGAGGCAGTAAATGTCTCCTTAGTATCTTGCAGTAAAACGCTGACATTTAAAACCTCGCCCCGGCTGTCCGATGCTTCAAAATGACCCACAGAGCAAATTCAAAAGCCGCAGAGTTAACGGAAAGGCGGAGAAGGTCCCGTCCTCTATGAATGGGCGAGCTCAAATGGGTGACGGATCAGAAGAACGGAAACATGAACCCAAACCTCGCTAACCACCCCCTATATCTTCCTGCACCCCAACACCATTTCTTCCGGTGTTCTCCTCTAGCACTATTTCACTGCGCTCCAATATACGCATCGCCTATCCGTACTATGTACCTCCCAAATATACCCCAAAACATAGGCGTGCGCACGGGGTGTGCCAGGGCACCCCCTAATCATCACCTCCGTGCTGCACTGCCACCTGCCAACTCCTGATCCGACCCTTCACATAGGCTTCAGGCGAGTGGTCTGAAGCCTGTGAGACAGTAGAGCCCTAGAATGGAGTTGCTCCGGGGAGGTATGATGTCGGAGCAAGAGGCGGAGTCTCACCATACTGGGGGCGGGGCCTCAAGATGTGCAGGAGATTCAACAGAGCACGTTGGAGAGAGGAGCAGAAGCCGCAGGTCAGTGTGTGGAGGAGAATAGTGACTGGTAGGTGTACTTGGGGGCTTTTTGCTGGAGGGGCTGAAGGCAGAGAGAGTTATGTATTTTACATGGGACTGTGTGCTGGAGGGGCTGAAGGCAGGAGGGGTGATATTATTTTACATGGGGACTGTATGCTGGAGAGCTGAAGGCAGGGGGAGTTTTGTATTTTACATGGGACTGTATGTTGGCGGGGAGCGATGTATTTTACATGGTACTGTATACTGGAGGGGCTGAAGGCAGGGGGAGTTTTGTATTTTACATGGGACTGTATGTTGGAGGGGCTGAAGGTAGGGAGTGATGTATTTTACATGGGACTGTATGCTGGAGGGGCTGAATGGCACCATAATTATTACTATTAGGGTCCATTCACACATCTGTGGATGGCACAGTTATGGGCTGGGGGGGTCTGTGGATGTCACTGTTATGGGCTGGGGGGGTCTGTGGATGGCACATATATAACAGTGCCACCCACAGATCCCCCCAGCCCATAACAGTGCCAGCCACAGATCCCCCCCCCCTGTAACAGTGCCAGCCACAGATCCCCCTGTAACAGTGTCCGTCATCCACACATCCCCCTGTAACAGTGTCCGTCATCCACAGATCCCCCTGTAACAGTGTCTGTCAGCCACAGATCCCCCTGTAACAGTGTCCGTCATCCACAGATCCCCCCGTAACAGTGTCCGTCATCCACAGATCCCCCCCATAACAGTGTCCGTCATCCACAGATCCCCCCCATAACAGTGTCCGTCATCCACAGATCCCCCCATAACAGTGTCCGTCATCCACAGATCCCCCCCATAACAGTGTCCGTCATCCACAGATCCCCCTGTAACAGTGTCCGTCATCCACAGATCCCCCCCATAACAGTGTCCGTCATCCACAGTTCCCCCCATAACAGTGTCCGTCATCCACAGATCCCCCCCATAACAGTGTCCGTCATCCACAGATCCCCCCAATAACAGTGTCCGTCATCCACAGATCCCCCCCATAACAATGTCAGTCATCCACAGATCCCCAGTAATAGTGCCATCCACAGATCCCCAGTAATAGTGCCATCCACAGATCCCCAGTAATAGTGCCATCCACAGATCCCCAGTAATAGTGCCATCCACAGACCACCATTAGTTCCAAACCCACCAAACACACAGCACACCTTTTTGGTTAAAACATTTTTTTTTCTTATTTTCCTCCCCAAAAACCCAGGTGCGTCTTATGGGCCGGTGTGTCTTATAGGGCGAAAAATACGGTATTAGAATTCTCCTGTATAGTGTGTACCATTATATGTCCATCCACATATCTGTTTGGGGGGGGGGGGCTATAGACTTTGGCCCACACTGCTGCAGTCCGGCCCCAGACTTCAGGTCCCACTGTACGTGTTCTGATATCTGGGGCCTCACATCCATTTACTAAATTATCTGTACTCTGAGAGTTATCACTGTGTTATTTATGTTGTTACATAGGACTGCAGGTGACATCTACTACATTATCTGTACTCGGAGAGTTATCACTGTGTTATTTATGGTGTTACATAGGACTGCAGGTGACATCTACTACATTATCTGTACTCAGAGAGTTATCACTGTGTTATTTATGGTGTTACATAGGACTGCAGGTGACATCTACTACATTATCTGTACTTAGAGAGTTATCACTGTGTTATCTGTGGTGTTACATAGGACTGCAGGTGAAATCTACTACATTATCTGTACTCAGAGAGTTATCACTGTGTTATCTGTGGTGTTACATAGGACTGCAGGTGACATCTACTACATTATCTGTACACAGAGAGTTATCACTGTGTTATTTATGGTGTTACATAGGACTGCAAGTGACATCTACTACATTATCTGTACTCAGAGAGTTATCACTGTGTTATCTGTGGTGTTACATAGGACTGCAGGTGACATCTACTACATTATCTTTACACAGAGAGTTATCACTGTGTTATTTATGGTGTTACATAGGACTGCAAGTGACATCTGCTACATTATCTGTACTCAGAGAGTTATCACTGTGTTATCTGTGGTGTTACATAGGACTGCAGATGACATCTACTACATTATCTGTACTCGGAGAGTTATCACTGTGCTATTTTTGGTGTTACATAGGACTGCAGGTGACATCTACATTATCTGTACTCAGAGCGTTATCACTGTGTTATCTGCGGTGTTACACAGGACTGCAGGTGACATTTACTACATTATCTGTACTCAGAGAGTTATCACTGTGTTATCTGTGGTGTTACATAGGACTGCAGGTAATATATCCTACATTATCTGTACTCAGAGAGTTATCACCATGTTATCTGTGGTGTTACATAGGACTGCAGGTGACATCTACATTATCTGTACTCAGAGAGTTATCACCATGTTATCTGTGGTGTTACATAGGACTGCAGGTGATATCTACATTATCTGTACTCAGAGAGTTATCACCATGTTATCTGTGGTGTTACATAGGACTGCAGGTGACATCTACTACATTATTTGTAAAAAGGGGGCGTGTCCACCGGTGGGGGGGGGGGCAATACTTGGCTTGCTCCGGGTGCTGGCAACCCACGCTACGCCACTGGAACTCTGCCCTGGCTGAGAGTCACCCCCCCCCCCTTCATATAAGTTAGTTATATAACGTTAAGTTAACGCATAAAGTATGTTCCCTGCTGCTTGCTACCCCTCCTTATTTATACCCCTGTATAATGTACCCTGATACCCCTCAGTTATATGATACCGTATAACTGAGGGGTATCAGGGTAAATTACAGGGGGTAATATAACTGAGGAGGGCTATCTCAGGGGACATGATAAAGGGGTAATATAACTTATATAATATAACTTATATTACCCCTGTATAATAATGTACCCTGATACCCCTTAGTGTATTTGTGTATATATATATATATATATATATCTCAAAACCAGAATGCAAAATGTAGATGTGAAAGTAGCCATATACAACAAATACACCATGGGGGGGAATGTATCCCAGACCAGTATTTTACATCCCTCCCTACCATCACCACACTCTTTTCGGGAAAGTGGCGAGGGAGGCGGAGAAACACCATGTTTGCGACTTTTTATGCCAGAAAACTGACATGGAGGAATGATAACTTCTCCCCCAGTCTCAGTGCCTAGGGCAGCATGAGTTTTAAATACGACCCTTCTTTTGCGCCATAAGGGTGATGGATTTTAATGTAGAATTTAAAACAATCCTACTGTTTTGTGTATACAGCTCCTCTGCAGAGCTATGGACCGGTCGGTTGTAGCTACTGCTCCATGGTTACAGACCAGTACGTTTTGGAAACAAAGCTGGGGGGGTTGGGATTCAACGATAGCAGGTGCTCCTAGATCCTGGTTCCCCCCAACATTGCGCGTCCTCTCTTTGTAGCCGCCAGTCGAGCTGCATCACTGGGTCTTTTAGGTGACCCATCCCTGCAGTGGAAGCAGCCACGGGCAGTCCTTGAGTCATAAAAGATCGGGGCAGAGGCCTTGAATCATGACAGGCTAATAGACATCTTCTCTGCGTGGAATCATTCACTTTCCCTTTTCTTCTCCATACAGCCAAGACCACCATGATGACTTCTCTGCATGCAAACCCCTCCTTACCTTTTAAGAACCCCCTACACAGTAATAGTGACCCCCTTGTGCCCTCACACAGTCATAATAACTTGTTTGTGCCCCCACAAAGTGATAACTGCCCACTTTGTGCTCATATCAGTAACACCCCCCCCCCAACCCAACACACAAAAAGTAATAATTCCCACTTTATGCCCCATAACTATAGAGCCTTCTCTGTGGAGCTGCACAGTCCTGCAGATTGTGGGGCACCTAGAGGGAGAAGACGGGGAAAAAACTCATTTTTTTTTTTGCCTTCCTCTGGATCAACTTGCAGGATAACTGGCCGAACTGGATGGAAGTTTTTTTTTTTTAGCCTTAAGTACTATGTTACTATGTGTAAGGTTGCACAGGCAGCTGCATCAGGAAGGCAGCCTGTGTGGTGAGGGACGGCCTATGGACATAGGGACCTGATGGTGATTGTGATGGGGAGGGTGGGGGTAATAATAAGGTGCATTTGTATTCATATCCTCTGGGCACCCATGTTGTTCACCTCCTCCGACTCTCCAGACTTGATGCATTACATTAGCAGAATGGAGCGCATTACCGTGAAATCTGATGGCGAGTAACAGCCTGTGTGATGGGAAGATGGAGCCAATGGCCAGAAAATAAAAACATGCTTCTTTTTTTGCTTTTTCTTTGAGGGGGGGGGGGGGAACGCAACCCATTCTGGTGGCAACTTTATTGGAGCTTTTAGCCAAATGTATAATTCACAAGGTGGAGCCATTTCTTAATGTAACACAGGTAAAACTGATACAATGTATTTCACCTAGTGCAGGGCCCGAGGGGGTGGGGCATGGTACAGGGATTCTCTATTTGGTGTTCTTTTTGTCATGCTCCGCCCCCTTTGGTCCTGCACATAATGTTGCCTGGAGCATCCCTTTAAAATAAGACCCGAAAAACTTCAGACCTTTCATCTGGCACAAGAGTCTCCTCTCTGGAAGCTGAGGAGTTGATCACATTTCTAGGGATACTCCATGATCCGTCACATAATAGAAATCTGATGAGCCCCCTGTATCACGCCAATAATAGAGAGAAAAAAAACAATCCCATGATGCATCATTTTCAAGTATCGGCAATACTGGGCGGAGCTTAATTGCCTCATCATTTAGGGGACGGAGTCTTAGAAGTCATTGCTGGTGTAGCAGGATTTGTGTCATGGAGTTAATAGACCCAAGCTTCTCCAAAATAGAAAGCAGGCCACAGAGATGACTATTGGAAGCGCCAAAAGAGCAAATCTATGTAGTCGGAATACCCCTTTAAGGAAAAAGAGCTGATTTGGACACCATAGGGTTAAATGGGTAGTTGAAGTTCAGAAAAACATGAACGTTTTTTCCATAACAGCGCCACACCTCTCCGCAGGTGGTGCGTGGTATTGCAGCTCATCCCTAATTCACTTCAATGGAGCTGAGCTGCAATACCAGACACAACCTGTAGACGGATGTGGCACTGTGCGGCCATGTTTATTTGTAGCTGTCTACTTTTGAGATCCTGCCCCCCACCCTTCCTTCTTAAAGGGCCAGTGCCTCTCCCTACTGGCTCCTGTATTACGCACTAACGAGTTTCCCATTGTAATATTTTCTTTGCTAATGAGCACAATCCTGCACAGAGGGATCAATTTGCAGCTAAGTAAAGCCAGGAAGCGCCCGTTTCCTTGTCCATCGGAGTCTGGGCGTGCGTCTTCCAGCAAAGCAGAACAGATGTTTGCAGGAGTCGCCAGACGAGATTAGTGGCATCGCCGCGCAGATACGTGTGACGGCGTGCCAGCGCAAGCGAGCAGCGCCAGAAGACAGATGTTCACAGTCATCGGATGTGTTTTTAAAGGCAGCTATTTACTAAGTAAATGTTTGCAAATTCACAAGCGTTCTGCCCGCATGGCGGAGCGTTCCAGGAAATGCCAGCAGCCGCGTCGTCTTCAAAGGTTACTGCGTTCCATCACACTCACGGAAAATAGTATCTCAAAAGACAGTTGCAATATCAACAACAAAATCACTGAGGGCAACTTCTTAAAACGTCACTTTTATTAAATATATCCAATAAAACAGGTCCCAACAGGGACAATATACTCGTAGTACGACAACCAAAGAGCTATCAATTAGGGACGGCTAGTAGTAACATCGGCCGGGCCCCATTCACTTTAATGGCAGGCGAACCTGAAAAACCTTCAAGTCATATTTGCAGCCCCCAAATACTTAGTAGAAGTGCACAAATAGTCCCACAACATGGACAGTGACCAGAGGGGGGTCAATGGCAAAAATTCAGACAAAAATATGTCTGAGGCCTCATGCACACGACGGTTGCTGTGTTCCGTGTCCGTTGTTCTGTTTTCCACGATTTTCTGCGGACCCATTGACTTTCAATGGGTCAGTTGAAAACTCGGATAATGCACCGTTTGTCATCCGCGTCCGTGATCCGTGTTTTCAGTCCGTAAAAAAAATATGACCTGTCCTATTTTTTTCACGGACAACGGTTCGCGGACCCATTCAAGTCAATGGGTCCGTGAAAAAACACAGAGGCACACAAGATTGTCATCCGTGTCCGTTTTTTTCCTATCATTTGCAAGGCAGATTTTTTTTCACTTTCCTTCATGTCTGGTGATCCTCCCAAATTTAAGGAAGACACACGGAAACAAAAACGGAAACGGATCACGGAACAACGGAACCCCGTTTTGCGGACCGTGAAAAAATACTGTCATGTGCATGAGGCCTTAATCAGGGGACATTTTTATGCGTCTTAAAAGGGAAATTCTCTGAAATGTGCCCCGCTCGAGCCTAGACATTTTTTCTTTTAGGCCACGGGAGTACGGTCCTTAAAAATTAGGCATTCACCCCTACTATGCAATAGAATAGAGCAATCCTTTTGACGAGGGTCTTAGACTGGTTTAGGCAAACGCCTCGCAAATCCTGGATAGGGATGGAAACTTCACAATCAGGGTATACATTTAGGGGTTTATTGGTTGATACTCAGAAATATCCCTTTATTAATTCAAATACCAACCCCTCTATCAAAGCTACCCTCGAAGCATGGAAATAGTTCCAGAACTCTAAATTTGGCTTTCCATTGCCTTCCCCACTCATACAAGTCGGGGGTCAGACCTAGCTTCAATTGATATGAAACATTGTATACCGTCCTCACTCCGTTGTTCCGAAATTCCTATCCTATCACTGTTTAACGAACTTGGTGATCTGTTGGCGGGTGATGCTTTCTTATCTGCACTCCAAGCCCCTGATTTTTACGGAATTACATCACCAAACATATCCCATACCACTCATTGATCAGACCTCTCACATGGGTTATAGCCAGTCTTCCCCAAGCAAACCTATTTCGCTGCTCTATAGAAGACTCAGTTCTCCCATCATGATGCCACAACCGGCCTACATTGGGCACTGGGAGAGAGATCTTAATTGTACTTTTTCTTCTAAGGACCAATCTCGCCTACTCCTGACTCCCGCATACTTCCTCACGCTGTGTGAGGATTCAGAAAAATGGGTACAAAGTACTGACGAGATGGTACAAAACACCGGCCATATCATGTAGGTATGAAGAGGGGAGGTCGGACGCCTGCTGGCGCTGTGGGGAAGAAAAGGGAACCTTTTTCCACATATGGTGGACTTGTCCATCTATATATGACTGGTGGAAAGAGATTTTCGCAAAAAGTAACAAAATCTATTCAACAGTTCCGATGTCTCCACAACTAGCCCTTTTGGGTATTTTTTCGTCTGACACACCTATTAAAATACCTTTCTTATTGAATAAATGACTAATAGCAGCCGCCTCCTGGTTCCACGGTATTGGTTGTCGTCCGACCTCCCCTCTGTGGATCTCTGGATCAATAAGGTAGATACATTGTATCGATTTGAAGAGATTGCTGCCTGGGAAAATAGAACTCACTTTAAGTTCAAAAATAGTTGGAAAGACTGGGGGGTTTATAGGAAATTTAAGAAATGCTGATCTCTAATATAAATTAAATGACCTGTCAATGTCATGGTTTTTATGAATCTGGTATGACATCTACTCATTTCTATGTACCTGTACGGCCTTTGTTCTCTCTTTATGCCGTACAGCTTGTTTACTTGTATGTCAATTTTTACTGCATCAATAAAAAAAATGTAAAAAAAATTATCCCAAAAAAAAATGAGGCCTTCACTTGACATAAAATAAATTCTGATTATGTGGCTTGAGGTACATTATGCGGTCAATAGATAAAACTTTTACTGTGGGACACATGCGTACGGCCCCCAAACATTAGGCATTCACAGGACAGAAAAGATCAAGACAGAAAAGATCAAGTGATTATGTGGCCGGAGGTATATTACACGGTCAATGGATATCAATTTTACTGCAGGCCAGTACAAATACAGGTCAAATACATATGTTTAAAAGAACTAAAAATATAAAATTGGATTAAACACATGGCTAACGAAATCCCCCCTCTCTTAAAAAAAAAACCTAATGATAATAGTTGAAATTCGATAACACGCGGTCGTTACTGGTGTTGAATTCCTCTGAGGCTGCAACAATTATTCATTCAGTGTACAGAAAAGAACAAGTAAGTAAGTAAGTATGTGGCTGAAGGTGGATTACACGGTCATCGGATATCAATTTTCCAGCAGGTCAGTGGACTACAGGCCCCAAAAATTATGCATTCAGCGAACATAAAAGAACAAGTAAGTGGCTGAAGGTAAATGACACGGTCCGCAGCAGCAGAAATAAGGGCACAGCATAGAAGGGGAGAGGTCGAACACTAACCCCATGGATGTCATACCATAAATGATCATGGGAAAGGGCCAATTAATGACTGGGAAATAGTGTGTTATTAAGATATACAGATAGGAGCAGTACAGCGAATAAAAGATTAATATTCCTATACCCTCAGCACACAAAATAAACCATAACATATAGCGAGGCATTGGTCGCGTAAACACCTATTTTTATATACAGGTGAAACTCCAAAAATTTTAATATTGTGCAAAGTTCATTTATTTCAGTAATGCAAATTAGAAGGTGAAACTAACGTATGAGACTCATTACAGGCAAAGCGAGAGATTTCAAGCCTTTATTTGTTATAATTTGGATGATTATGGCTTACAGCTTATGAAACCCCAAAGTCACAATTTTGAGGTCCCCTTTGCTCAGGGGGTATGGACTAATCAGCTGACTAGAGTCTGACACTTTGAGCCGAGAATATTGAACCTTTTCACAAAATTCTAATTTTAAGCTGCATTAATACAATTCCTTTTCATTTGCATTACTGAAATAAATGGACTTTTGCACGATATTCAAATTTTTCGAGTTTCACCTGTATCCTACTGGACATAGAATCGCTATATTAACTATGCATAATCCTATGTCATATAACAGGAGAGAGAGCATCAGCATCCAAAACAAAAAATGAGCACTCAAATGACAAAAGGACGTCACTAGTATAAAAGATACTGTAAGATATTTATCCAAACTGCTCAGATTCCGAGCTGTTTATTAAATGATCACATGACACTTCTTGCGTCGATGAATATTTCCGTCTCATATGGGAGGTAAAGCACTAAACTCAGAAAGGAGACTGGAATAGGAAGAGTTATTTCCTATGTGCGGAATAAATTAAACAGGGAAATCGGATAAAGCAAGAGAAAGTGAGTCTCTCATTAAGCCAACTGGGATCGGAGTCTATATATCCATTCTGTCTCTTTTTGGAGAATTCTCCGGTCCCAGTTGCCTTTTCGGGGAGAGGGTCTCACCACTTCCAATGCTGAGAATGCCAGTGAGGCACTCCCGAATATGGTTGACTATCTAGGTGTTTTTCTTTTTCTTGATATCATTTATATGTTCAAAAACACGCAGACGAAACTCCCTGAATGTCTTTCCCTCATACCTTTCATTTGTAACTGAGCAAGTATTAGTTTTTGTATTCCTCACAAAGCGGCAAGCAGAGCATGTCCCACAACGAAAAGTACAGAGTGTTTTTTTTTATCAAGCCATGTCCCTATCGGGGCCGGGTGTGAAAAAGGAATATGGACCAATCGGTCGCGTAACGATCGGACGGGGTAGAAGAACATCAGTCAAGTCCGGATCCATCAACAAGATAGGCCAGTATTTTTGAATAATTGCTCTTACTTCCCGGTTCGCAACATCATAGGTGGAGATGATCCTAACAATATCTCTTCCTTCAGCATTGGATCCCTTGGGCACTAAAAGGGTATTACGTTCCCATGTTTCCGCATTTCTTAGAACTTGTTGAGGATAACCTCTCATCCTAAATCCATTCTGAAGTTTCCTGGACTCATGATGGAAATTCTCTTTATCTGAGCAATTTCTCCTCATCCTCAAGTACTGTTCCCGGGGTATACCTCCTTTTAAATTCATGGGATGATAACTCTCCCAATGAAGGAGATTGTTCTTCGCGGTTGGCCATCCTGAAGGTGGTTGTGACAAGTCTGTCCCACTCCTTGGTGACTTTGACATTCTAGAAAAGTTCACGTATCTGGATGGAACTCAAAAGTGAATGACAGACCAAGCTCATTCATATTAAGTTCTCTAACAAATAATTCAAATTCATCAGAGTCACCATTCCATATTAGAAATACATCGTCAATATACCGTGTCCAGAAGACAATCTTGTCACACCACCAGACCTGCATGTCCGAAAAGACCACCTTGTCCTCCCACCAGCCCAGGAGGAGATTAGCATAGGTCGTAGCACAGGGGCTCCCCATTGCGGTCCCCCTGAGCTGGTGGAAGAACCGCGAGTCAAATAAGAAAAAATGATGCGTTAGGACAAATTCCAGGAGAGTCAGTACAGATTTGTTATGAGAACCAGAGCAAATTGCCCTTGTTTTCAGGAATTCTTCCACCGCCATCAATCCTTTAGAATGCGGATTAGAACTATACAAGGATTCTTCGTCAATGCTCGCCAAGGAGAATGATGGTGCTACCTTCATAGTCTCAATCTTTCTTAGGAAGTCCATCGTGTCTCTGGTGTAAGATGGAAGGGCTGATACAAAACCTTTCAGAACATGATCGATATACAGTAGATACCGCTATTCTGGGTGATTGAATCTACACCAGACACAATTGGGCGACCCTTGCTGCGTTCCATCAACTGCAGAGGAAGGCTTGCGTTGTACGAGTCATCCCGCCATACAATCCTCATAGACTGCAGCACTGGCCCGGTCCCGAACGATTAGATTTTCTGTACTATCAGAAGAGCAGGACGTGAGAGCCGGAAAATATAACTTAAAGGGTTATCCTGAGGTTACTGGATGGCTAATAGATCGTGGGGGTCCCAAGCGGATCATGAGAAGTGGGGATGAGTCAAGCCTGTGCGCTCCATTCATCTCTAGGGGACTGATACCTGAGCTCAGCACTCCGCTATCTCCAGCAGTCTCCTAGAGAATGAATGGAGAGGCAGGGCACATCGACGGGACCCTTCCAATTCACATTCAGTAGAGATCCCACCAATCAATTATTTATCCCTTATCCCTAACTTTTATTCATGACACTACCCCTTTAAATGTATGATCTTTAAGAGTATAGGCTTCCAGTTTGTTAAATGCTAGAACTCTGACTGCCTGCAGCCACCACTAGGGGGAGCTCACTGCACATGGCTTTATACAGCTAATATTGCACTCACTAGGAGCACCCTCTAGTGGTGACTTCAGGAAGCTGTTCTGACAAGTTCATGGCAAGCAGAAGCAGTTCAGTGATGGGGCTGCCTAGCAGGTACATGTCCTGTCTTTATAGTAGGCCAGTCTAAGCAAAGGTGCAGCTGTTTCCATTCACTGATAGCAAGCAGAGAGCTAGAAAATGGTGAAAAACTGAAACAACAAGAATATTATCATGCAGTATTAAGCTTCACTTACATAAAACTGGACAATCCCTTTAAGTTGTTATGTAAGTTGAGTCACTTTGTCAATTCTTTACATATGTTGTACTGCCCATGAGTTATGTTGTGTCTTATACTACTGTCACATCGAAAGCAGCATTTATATTTCCTTTAATAAGTCCAGTCACATCCAAGGCTGCATTCAGAAATCGTAAGTTGCGTCACTTTGTCAGTACTTTACATAACTTGTACAGATCCTGAGCTGTGTCATGTCTTATACTACTGTCACATCCAAATCTCACTTTGTCGATACTTTGCTTTACAGATCTTATACTACAATCACAACTAAAGCTGCCTTCCTAATTTTTAACTGTTCAGACAGATATGAGAAGCTTTGCTAGACTGACCTTCCTGGATCATAACGTGCATTATACTCCATTCACATCCAAAGCTGCATTAAAAAATCCTTCAATTTACATGAAAAGTTGAGTCTTGTACTCCGGTCACATTCAGAATTCTTCACTATTATCCTGCAGTATTAGGCTTTACATATACAAAAGTGGACAATCCCTTTAAATTTTTATCTACAAGTGACAATGCAGTAGTTGTATTTAGGGGGGGGGGTCGCACTGCGCTGACGGGCTCGTTACATACAGCGAGGAACAGAAGTATTTGAACCCCCTGCGATTTTACAAGTTCTCCCACTTAGAAATCATGGAGGGTCTGAAATCCCATTGTAGGTGCATTCCCACTCTGAGAGGCAGAATTTTTTTTAAAAAAAATCAGGAAATCACATTGTATGATTTTTTAAGAATTTCTTTGTCTTGCTCTGCTGAAGATAAGTATTTGGACACCTGAGAAGATCAGTGTTAATATTTGGTGCAGAAGCCTTTGTTTGCAGTTACAGAGGTCCGACGTCTCCTGCAGTTCTTGACCAGGTTTGCAGACACTGCAGCAGAGGTTTTGGCCGACTCCTCCACACAGGTCTCCTCTAGATCTGTCAGGTTTCGGGGCTGGAGTTTCAGCTCCCGCCAAAGATGTTCTATTGGATTTAGGTCTGGAGACTGACTAGGCCACTCCAGAACCTTGATATGCTTCTTACGGAGCCGCTCCTTGCTTATCCTGGCTGTGTGCTTCGGGTCGTTGTCATGTTGGAAGACCCAGCCACGACCCATCTTCAATGCTTAGACTGAGGGAAGGAGGTTGTTGCTCAAAATCTCATAATAAATGGCCCCATTCATCCTCTCCTTAATACAGTGCAGTCGTCCTGTCCCCTTCACAGTACAGCACCCCCAAAGCATGATGTTACCCCCCTCCCATGCTTCCCAGTAGGGATGGTGTTCTTGGGATGCAACGCATCCTTCTTTTTCCTCCAAGTTTAGACCAAAAAGTCCTACTTTGGTCTCCTCTGACCACATGACTTTCTCCCCGGCCTCCTCTGGATCATCCAGATGGTCATTGGCAAACTTCAGACGGACCTGGACATGTGATGACTTGAGCAGGAGAACCTTCCGTGCAATGCATGATGAAACCATGACGGTGTAGTGTTCTACCGACAGTGACCTCTGAAGCTGTGGTCCCAGCTCTCTTCATGTCATTGACCAGCTCCTCCCTTGTAGTTCTGGGCTGATTCCTCACCTTTCTTATCATCAGTGATACCCCACGAGGTGAGATCTTGCATGGAGCCCCAGTCCGAGGGAGACTGACAGTCGTCTTTAGCCTCTTCCAATTTCTAACAATTGCTCCAACAGTTGATCTATCTTCACCAAGCTGCTTGGCAATTGCCCCGTAGCCCTTTCCAGCCTTGTGGAGGTCCACAATTTTATCTCTGATGTCTTCTGACAACTCTTTGGTCTTGCCCATGGTAGTAGTTGGCGTCTGACTGACTGTGGGGTGGACAGGTGTCTTAAAAGAGCTCAGACAGGTGCTACCAAGTCAGATTAATGAGTGGAGCAGAGGTGGACTTTTTAAAGGCGCAGTAACAGGTCTTTAAGAGCCAGAATTCTTGCTGTTATGTTCAGCCGTGCAAGACAAATAAATTCTTAAAAAAATCATACAATGTGATTTCCTAATTTTTTAAAAAAATTCTGTCTCTCAGAGCGGGAATGCACCTACAATGTGAATGTCAGACCCCTCCAGGATTTCTAAGTGGGAGTTCAGATACTTCTGTTCCTCGCTGTATGTGCGTCAGGGCTTTGGAGGCTTTCATCCATTATTTAGCGTGCACCGGCCTCAGGGGTCGCCGACAAATACCAATGTCCTCATCACTGAGACCCCTTCATTGAATTTCTGGGGGTCACTCTGAAACCTTTAAATATCAACATCTTTATTAACACAATACGGCGAGAACAAACGATCATTAAAAAAAAGGAGGCTTTTAATTATTTCCATTTTTCCCCCGCGTTGCTTTGTGGCGAGCAGACATCACACGGAATAATTACCTTTTTCTTCCTCCTGGTTTATTTTTAATGAAAAGTTGTGAAATCCACGACATCAAACGGCGGCGGAGACTGACAATTGCGCGTTTAATCTTCCCTCCGTAACAGCAACATCTCCAAAAATAATAAGAGACTGGCCAAGGAATCACAGGCGCCGTTTGGCCGACGAGTAAAATTAGCCGCTCTTTACCCAAGAAAGTGCTGCCTGGCGCGAATTTCATGAAAGTTTCCGCTGACGAGAGAAATCTCAGCTTCCTGTTAAATAAAATATCACAGTCTGTCATCTGGAGGTTGATCCTTCTCTCTGCTTTCTCCATGAGAAGTGTCCATATCAACCTTCTCTGTATCACCCTCAGCTCCTCCGGATATCACCCAGACAAAGAAGTTTAGGAGAAATCTGCATAAAAAAAAAAATTGTCTTATACTCCAGTCACATCAAAAGCTGCATTCAGAATTCTCAAACCTTCGTACAGATTTGGGCCACATTGTATACACTTTGCTTTACTTACCTGGTGCTAATTCTGAGTTAAAACTCCATTCACATCCAAAGCTACATTTAGAATTCATCAATCTGCATTTAAGTGGAGTTGTACACTCCAAATGCTTCCAAAGCTGCATCCAGAGTTCTTCAGTTACCAAAACTAGTTAAGTCCCCTTTGTGACTATCTTACATATCTTGTACTGATTTTAGGTTACGCCATGTCTTCTATTACAGTCACATCCAAAGCTGCATTTGTATTTCTTAAAGGGCATCTGTCAGCAGTTTTGTCCCTATGACACCGGCTGACCTGTTACATGTGCGGTTGGCAGCTGAAGACATCCGTGTTGGTCCCATGTTCATATGTGCCCGCACTACTGAGCAAAAATAGTTTTCATATATGCAAATTAGCCTCTAGGAGCAATGGGGGCGTTACCATTACTCCTAGAGGCTCTGCTCTCTCTGCAACTGCAATCGATTAGTGTGATGATGTTTTCCCTGCCTGGTCCTGTCGAGCAAAGTGTAGAGGACATGGCAGAGAGAGCAGAGCCTCTAGGTGTAATGGTAACGCCCCTGTTGCTCCTAGAGTCTCATTTGCATATATGAAAACATCATTTTCCTCAGCCATGCGGGCACATATGAACATGGGACCAACACAGATGCCTTCAGCTGCCAAGCGCACATGTAACAGGTCAGCCGGTGTCATCTGGACAAATTTGCTGACAGATGCCCTTCAAGAAATACAAATGCAGCTTTGGATGTGACTGTAGTAGAAGACATGGCATAACCTAAGATCACTACAAATCTGCTGACAGAGGCCCTTTAAATCTGCATTAACAAGTGAAGTCTATACTCCAATCACATCCAAAGCTGCATGCAGAAATCTTCCGTCAGCCAAACACATTGAGTCACATTGTCAGTACTTCACATATCGTGTACAGATCCTGGGCTATGTCATGTCTTATACTACTGTCACATCCAAAGCTGCCTATAGAATTCTTCAATTTGCATAACAGGTTGAGTCACTTTGTCAATACTTTGCTTAACAGCTCGTGTACTGGTCCCCGATGTGACTGTCTTATACTACAATCACATCCAAAGCTGTCTTCATAATTTTTAAGTTTTCAAACAGATATGAGAAGCTTTGCAGCTGCTTTACTACACTGACCTTGTACTAATCCTGGACCTCAACATGCTTTACCCTGGGTTCACACCTGAGCGTTTTACAGCGCGTTCCTACGCGCTGTAAAACGCACAACAGGCAAGAACCAATGCTTCCCTATGGGAATGGTTCTCACCTGGGCGTTTTACAGCGCGTACGATCGCGCTGTAAAACGCCCGACGCTCAAACAAGTACTTGAGCTTCTTTGGGGCGTTTTGACGCGCGTTTGTGGCCATAAGACACTGCAGTCAATGACACAAACGCGCGTCAAACGCGCGTTTACTATTACAAAAACGGGCGCGTTTAACGCGCGTTTGGGAAACGCTCAGGTGTGAAAGCAGGGTTATACTGCATTCACATCCAAAGCTGCATTCAATTACAATGGCATTCAGAGCTGCATTCAGAATTCTTCAATTTGCATAGCACTTTTTGAGTCTTTATTTTACATACGTTGTGCCACTTCTGAGTTCTGTCATGCCTTATATTGTCTACAGTCCCTTCCAAAGCTGCATTTAGAAGTTTTTAAATCTTCATACAGAGCTGAGTCACTTTGAAAATGGTTTGCTTTACTTACCTTGCACTAAGCCTGAAATACAACTTACTTTATACAATTTTGCATCCAAATCTGCATTCAGAATCCTTAACTCTACATTAAATTTGAGTCTTATACCCCATTCACAACCAAAGCCGCCTTCAGAATCCTTAAAACTACATACAAATTTGAGTGGTAGAAAAAAGCTGCTTTCATGTATCTCGTACCGGACCTGAGTTACATTGTATCCTGTACAGTGGTGACATCCGAAGCTGCATCCTTAAATCTTCACAAAAAGTAGAGTCGCTTTGTAAAAACTTTGCATTGCTGACCTTGCACTGATTCTGAATGATATCATGTCTCGTACTCTAGTCACATCCAAAGCTGTATCTTCCAGAAGGCACCAGATTTAGCTGAAAGATCGTAAAACTGGGAATGCAGCTCTGGATGTGACTGGAGGATAATGCTGCTGTGATATGTGCAGCCCTGCTCTTGGTCCGGTGTGACATGCGGTGGATTATACCGCGGAGGGGACGGATTGTCGCCGCTCTCCATTAAACAGTCTTTAGTTGTGTTTGTGGACAGGACCGCGCCCGCGGCGCTGACATTTCTGAGCCGAGCAAACACCGAGCACTGATTCTGTTTGTCTAAAGAAAGGATTGTGGAGTGAAGATGAAGAGGAGATGGCGGAGGGTCACTGAGGAGGCAGACCCGGCCACTCTCATCATCCTAGTAATCAGGAGTAGTAGTGCGGCGGCTGCGTACTGACTCGCCACGTATCAGAGCTCCATGATATAGCGCCATTACACATGGGAACCATGGAGCAGATATACTGTATGTATAGACACATGGAAAAGCTCTTATCGGGGGGGGGCACTGGGTGCTCTAGTCAATGGTCCAAGGTCCTGGTGCCTTCAGTGGTGACCAGCAGGAATCCTTGTATTTGTACATATGAACACATATAACATGGGGGCGGACAGCTCCGCTGCTGTGGGGCTCCTGGTGAATCAGAGCCCACTTCAATTTTGGTGCAGCTATCTCATTATAAAACTGGAGTCAGCAACCTCCGGCACTCCAGCTGTGGTGAAACTATCACTCCCAGCATGCACACTTGCTTATCTGTTCCTTAAACTCCCATATAAGTCAAAAGAGTATGCTGGGAGTTGTAGTTTCACAACAGCTGGACAGCCGAAGGTTGCTGACCCCTGTGAACAACAGTGTGAACTGGAACCAGAGGAGAACATTTTATTTTGACTATGAAGCCTGAGTTACATCCTGTATTATACTCCAGAGCTGCACTCACTATTCTGCTGTGGAGTCACTATTCTGCTGTGGAGTGCAGCTCTGGAGTATAAAACAGGATGTAACTCAGGATCAGTACAGGATAAGTAATGTATGTGCACAGTGACTCCACAGCAGAATAGTGAGTGCAGCTCTGGAGTATAATACAGGATGTAACTCAGGATCAGTACAGGATAAGTAATGTAATGTATGTACACAGTGACTGCACCAGGAGCATAGTGAGTGCAGCTCTGGAGTATAATACAGGATGTAACTCAGGATCAGTACAGGATAAGTAATGTATGTACACAGTGACTGCACCAGCAGAATAGTGAGTGCAGCTCTGGAGAAAAATACAGGATGTAACTCAGGATCAGTACAGGATAAGTAATGTATGTACACAGTGACTCCACCAGCAGAATAGTGAGTGCAGCTCTGGAGTATAATACAGGATGTAACTCAGGATCAGTACAGGATAAGTAATGTATGTACACAGTGACTGCACCAGCAGAATAGTGAGTGCAGCTCTGGAGAAAAATACAGGATGTAACTCAGGATCAGTACAGGATAAGTAATGTATGTACACAGTGACTGCACCAGCAGAATAGTGAGTGCAGCTCTGGAGTATAATACAGGATGTAACTCAGGATGAGTACAGGATAAGTAATGTATGTACACAATGACTGCACCAGCAGAATAGTGAGTGCAGCTCCGGAGTATAATACAGGATGTAACTCAGGATCAGTACAGGATAAGTAATGTAATGTATGTACACAGTGACTGCACCAGCAGAATAGTGAGTGCAGCTCTGGAGTGTAATACAGGATGTAACTCAGGATCAGTACAGGATAAGTAATGTATGTACACAGTGACTGCACCAGCAGAATAGTGAGTGCAGCTCCGGAGTATAATACAGGATGTAACTCAGGATCAGTACAGGATAAGTAATGTAATGTATGTACACAGTGACTGCACCAGCAGAATAGTGAGTGCAGCTCTGGAGTATAATACAGGATGTAACTCAGGATCAGTACAGTATAAGTAATGTATGTACACAGTGACTGCACCAGCAGAATAGCGAGTGCAGCTCTGGAGTATAATACAGGATGTAACTCAGGATCAGTACAGGATAAGTAATGTATGTACACAGTGACTGCACCAGCAGAATAGTGAGTGCAGCTCTGGAGTATGATACTGGATGTAACTGAGGATCAGTACAGGATAAGTAATGTATGTACACAGTGACTGAAACAGCAGAATAGTGAGTGCAGCTTTGGAGTATAATACAGGATATAACTCAGGATCAGTAAAGAATAAGTAATGTATGTACACAGTGACTGCACCAGCAGAATAGTGAGTGCAGCTCTGGAGTATAATACAGGATGTAACTCAGGATCAGTACAGGATAAGTAATGTATGCACACGGTGACTGCACCAGCAGAATAGTGAGTGCAGCTCTGGAGTATAATACAGGATGTAACTCAGGATCAGTACAGTATAAGTAATGTATGTACACAGTGACTGCACCAGCAGAATAGTGAGTGCAGCTCCGGAGTATAATACAGGATGTAACTCAGGATCAGTACAGGATAAGTAATGTAATGTATGTACACAGTGACTGCACCAGCAGAATAGTGAGTGCAGCTCTGGAGTATAATACAGGATGTAACTCAGGATCAGTACAGGATAAGTAATGTATGTACACAGTGACTGCACCAGCAGAATAGTGAGTGCAGCTCTGGAGTATGATACTGGATGTAACTGAGGATCAGTACAGGATAAGTAATGTATGTACACAGTGACTGAAACAGCAGAATAGTGAGTGCAGCTTTGGAGTATAATACAGGATGTAACTCAGGATCAGTAAAGAATAAGTAATGTATGTACACAGTGACTGCACCAGCAGAATAGTGAGTGCAGCTCTGGAGTATAATACAGGATGTAACTCAGGATCAGTACAGGATAAGTAATGTATGTACACAGTGACTGCACCAGCAGAATAGTGAGTGCAGCTCCGGAGTATAATACAGGATGTAACTCAGGATCAGTAAAGAATAAGTAATGTATGTACACAGTGACTGCACCAGCAGAATAGTGAGTGCAGCTCTGGAGTATAATACAGGATGTAACTCAGGATCAGTACAGGATAAGTAATGTATGCACACAGTGACTGCACCCGCAGAATAGTGAGTGCAGCTCTGGAGTATAATACAGGATGTAACTCAGGATCAGTACAGTATAAGTAATGTATGTACACAGTGACTGCACCAGCAGAATAGTGAGTGCAGCTCCGGAGTATAATACAGGATGTAACTCAGGATCAGTACAGGATAAGTAATGTAATGTATGTACACAGTGACTGCACCAGCAGAATAGTGAGTGCAGCTCTGGAGTATAATACAGGATGTAACTCAGGATCAGTACAGGATAAGTAATGTATGTACACAGTGACTGCACCAGCAGAATAGTGAGTGCAGCTCCGGAGTATAATACAGGATGTAACTCAGGATCAGTACAGGATAAGTAATGTATGTACACAGTGACTGCACCAGCAGAATAGTGAGTGCAGCTCTGGAGTATAATACAGGATGTAACTCAGGATCAGTAAAGAATAAGTAATGTATGTACACAGTGACTGCACCAGCAGAATAGTGAGTGCAGCTCTGGAGTATAATACAGGATGTAACTCAGGATCAGTACAGGATAAGTAATGTATGTACACAGTGACTGCACCAGCAGAATAGTGAGTGCAGCTCTGGAGTATAACACAGGATAAATAATGGTATATGATGATGATCAGACCATTGAACTGAAGTGATAACGATGATGGAGCATTATATCACCTCTCTCCAATTATAACCCAATAATTTACAGACTATTACGGAATAATCACCTCACGTTCACAGTTCAGAGTCCACGTTACTTTTCTGCTGTGTCTGCGAGGTGGACGATCCATGTAAGCGGCTGATTGACCAGAATTGTGTTTGCAGTAAATCTGAATACAATAATTATAAGAAATTCCCCCCCCCCCCCGCCTCCTTCCTATGAACGGTAATAATGGCTTCAGGAGCTCTTAAATCTTGCCACCGTCTTTATTCGTAATCCATACAGTGACGTGTAATGATTGTGTTGGGATTGTAGAATATCTGCCAGTCAGGGGCGGCCAAATTTATACCATGAACTCAAGGGAGTCAGAATTCGGGAACCAGAGCCTAATTTTTATACTTGGCCTTCAAGATGGTAGCAGTGTACCGTAAAAAGGTCCTCTGCTCTGCGGCCAAATGGAGGAGGATGGGTGGTGAGAACCTACGAGGGGATCTTCATGGAAGCAGGATCATGTGCAAATCAAGGGGCATGAAGGGTCCGGGGGTCATCTGCCCACTGCCACCCCACAAGAGTGGTCAACAAATGTGCGGCCTCCATACTGGGACTAGCATGAGACCACCGTGTCCTGCAGCACTGGGGTCCAGGGTTCAAATTTGACCAAGGGACCCCACAGACAGCACTGGGTGGGCGCCCCTCCCTGAACCCCACAGACAGCACTGGGTGGGCGCCCGTTCCTGAACCCCACAGACAGCACTGGGTGGGCGCCCCTCCCTGAACCCCACAGACAGCACTGGGTGGGCGCCCATCCCTGAACCCCACAGACAGCACTGGGTGGGCGCCCATCCCTGAACCCCACAGACAGCGCTGGGTGGGCGCCCATCCCTGAACCCCACAGACAGCACTGGGTGGGCGCCCGTCCCTGAACCCCACAGACAGCACTGGGTGGGCGCCCATCCCTGAACCCCACAGACAGCACTGGGTGGGCGCCCGTCCCTGAACCCCACAGACAGCACTGGGTGGGCGCCCATCCCTGAACCCCACAGACAGCACTGGGTGGGCGCCCGTCCCTGAACCCCACAGACCGCGCTTCCATCACACGAGCACGTGCCTCGCCGGCTGCGGAGCATCATAGTCACTGCTCACAAAAGCAATTAGCAGGAGAAGAAAGCCTCCGCGCCTAATGATCTCACTATTATGATCACTTCCAATTGCCATTGACTTGTCGACTCCTGAAAGCGTTACAGAAAAGTCCCAGGGTCCCAATTAAATCACCAGCTCCACAGTCACTGCAATTGTATATTTTTTTCTCTTTGGTGACATAAAAGAGCTCATTATAAAGAGAGGAAATTAATATTATTAATCTTTTTTTTCACGACTTAACAGCCACCTCTGAAGATGGTGCAAGGGAGAAGCGGTGACAGGACCAGAGACGAGCGGCATCCGAGGGAATCAACTGAGCAGCTGAGAACTAATCTCAACCATACTGCTATAACCTGGGCTTCTCCTGTATATAATTATATATGTACGGCTGGTATAAGTTATACATCTTCTGTATACAGTGATATGGACCATGCTGCTATAACCTGGGCTTCTCCTGTATATAATTATATATGTACAGCTGGTATAACCTGGGCATCTCCTGTATATAATTATATATGTACAGCTGGTATAACCTGGGCATCTCCTGTATATAATTATATATGTACAGCTGCTATAACCTGGGCATCTCCTGTATATAATTATATATGTACAGCTGCTATAACCTGGGCATCTCCTGTATATAATTATATATGTACAGCTGCTATAACCTGGGCATCTCCTGTATATAATTATATATGTACAGCTGCTATAACCTGGGCTTCTCCTGTATATAATTATATATGTACAGCTGGTATAAGTTATACATCTTCCTGTATATAGTGATATGGACCATGCTGCTATAACCTGGGCATCTCCTGTATATAATTATATATGTACAGCTGGTATCAGTTATACATCTTCTTGTATACAGTGATATGGACCATGCTGGTATAACCTGGGTATCTCCTGTATATAATTATATATGTACAGCTGGTATAAGTTATACATCTTCTTGTATATAGCGATATGGAGCATGCCGGTATAACCTGGGTATCTCCTGTATATAATTATATATGTACAGCTGGTATAAGTTATACATCTTCTTGTATATAGTGATATGGACCATGCTTGTATAACCTGGGTATCTCCTGTATATAATTATATATGTACAGCTGGTATAACCTGGGCATCTCCTGTATCTAATTATATATGTACAGCTGGTATAACCTGGGCATCTCCTGTATATAATTATATATGTACAGCTGGTATAGGTTATACATCTTCTTGTATATAGTGATATAGAGCATGCTGGTATAACTTGGGTATCTCCTGTATATAATTATATATGTACAGCTGGTATAAGTTATACATCTTCCTGTATATAGTGATAAGGACCATGCTGGTATAACCTGGGCATCTCCTGTATATAATGATATATGTACAGCTGGTATAACCTGGGCATCTCCTGTATATAATGATATATGTACAGCTGGTATAACCTGGGCATCTCCTGTATATAATGATATATGTACAGCTGGTATAAGTTATACATTTTCTTGTATATAGTGATATGGAGCATGCTGGTATAACCTGGGCATCTCCTGTGTATAATTATATTTATGGTCAGGGCTAGGAAGACGTCAGCGTACGCAGAGACTCCCGCCCTGAGCTAGGTGGCTGAATTATGTCGGGAGCCACGGCGTGGGTACACCAAGAAAGGGGGCATACCCAGTGGAACCTGAAGAAAGGGGCGGGAGGGAGGGGCGTGATGCTCGGGCGCCTGGCTGGAAGGTAACGAGGGGCATAAGTAACCAGACGCCCCTCCCACAAATGCAGGCTGGTAACAGCCTTACCTATTTATGGTCAGGGCTAGGAAGACGTCAGCGCACGCAGAGACTCCCGCCCTGAGCTAGGTGGCTGAATTATGCCGGGAGCCACGGCGTGGTTACACCAAGAAAGGGGGCAAAAACAACAATTAGGTACAACTCTTTATTATGAGAATTACAAAGCCAAGGAACAAAAGGCACGAGATATCTCTACTTGAGGGTCGGGGATGTATCTGGTGAAACAAGAGGACCGCCACCGCCCCATGCTCCGAATGACGTGATCTGGCACCTGATGCCGTGATGCAGCTGAGGCCGCCCCTATGCGGAAAGAATGCCCTGAAATTACTTTAGGGTCATAACCTAGACCTTGGGCGAGAGCACGGATATAGGATATGAACCGCGAGGTATTAAGAGGTTTGCCTGCGTGTGGCAGGAGCGGGCTGTCTGGAGGTGAGACCTGAATATGTGACAACAATTGGTGCAGCACCTGAACTGGGCACCAATTGTTAGTGGTCGGGTAAAATTTGACTTCAGTGGGGGGACCCGTCTGACTAGTTTTGGTGGAGGGTAGGAGGAGAGTGTAACAACCACGGCCCCATGACAGATGTTGCTTCAACGGGTGGCCCTGATGGTTTGGCCCGGCTAGAACTTCCCCGGGCCTAAGAAACCCATAAAAAATTAGATACATGTCCGCTTTCAGGATCAGGCTAGTGGAGGGCCCAAAAGGATTACCGTCCAATGATGAGGAGAGAGCCCTAAACAACTCGCTAGACACTAGTTGCCTACGGCTGACGGACCCCTTACCCTCCTTTTGAATACCCCGAAGGGTGGCCTTAATAGCCTGAACAGAGAAAAAGGACCCGCGGTGAGGATTATTCAGCAATGGGACCTAAAAATGGCAGCGAACCCGGAGGAACCCGCGGCATCGGAGAAAACAAGGGGAGAAGAAGAGTCCCACTGTGGAACGAACAGAGAAATGCCATTCCAGTTGGAGAGAAAACTGTTCCACATGAACAGGTCCGCGATGGCCTGGCCGTCGAGATGGACGACAGAATCCTGCTCTGGGGCAGAGGGCAGAAGACATAACAATGTGGGAAGAAAGGCCCTACCTTGAGGCATAATCCTGGTGGCGAAGTTAAGCATCCCCAGCAAGGATTGCAACTCGACCTTGGTCAAAGAGTGGGACCGGACCGCTTGAGCGATAGCTGAGCGGATCCTAAGCAATTTCTCGCTGGGGAGGCTAGCCTCCATCTTGATTGTATCCAAAATGATGCCCAGGAAGGTGACCTTGGTGGCCGGACCCTCAGTCTTGGCGGCAGCGACAGGGACCTGAAGACGGGAAAAAATATCCAGTAGGGTGTGTGGAATAGATGGGACCTGTCTGGGTCTTTCTACCATAAGGAAGTCATCCAGGTAGTGGACGACCATGGATAACCCGCCGTGATGGATGAGGATCCAATGTAGGGCTTTGGCCAGTTGTTCGAAAAGCCACGGGCTACTTTTAGACCCGAAGGTGAGCCGGTTGGCGAAGTAGAAATTATCCGCCCACTTGAAGCCATAATACTTCCAAAGCTGCGGATGGATTGGAAGCTGTTTGAAAGCATCAGCGATATCTACCTTAGCCAAACAAGCCCCGGCCCCTGCTTGCAGAATGTACTGAATGGCCTCATCAACCGAAGAATATTGCATTGAATATTCCTCGGAGGGAATGAGTGAATTGAGACTGGGGATGGACGACATATGAGGCGCAGAGAGATCGTAGATGAGACGCTTTTTATTGAACGATTGCTTTGTAACAAGGCCAATGGGACTGATGCGCCATGATTGGAATGGAATTTCCGAAAAAGGACCAATGACAAACCCTTTGTCGACCTCCAATTGGATGAGGGAAGTGACTGCATCAGGATCGCTGGCAGCGGATAACAGATTAGAGCCTGCCCAGCAGCCCTGGGGGAGTGTAATGAGGCCAGTATGAAAACCCTCTCTGAACCCATCCAACAAGAAGGAGACAAAAGGACGATCGGGGTGGTCCCGCAGAAGAGCAGCCAATAACCCCAAATTGATGTCGGCCAGTCAGGAATCCTTGGCTGTCCTCCTGGGACAGGAGGGACGGGGATGAGCCCGAAAACAAAGAGAACAAATGTGGAGCGCACGGCAGGAATTAAAGGCACAGCCCTTAGCATTAAAATTATTGCATACCTGGCTGCTACCGAGGTACACAATCGGTCTGCCCAGCTTATCTAAGGAAGAGGAAGACCTGGAGGACCCGGAAGGACCTGCCGAGGGAGCTGACTGCGGGGCTTGCACCGGATTAGGACACCACTCAGTGGAATGAAAAATGGACTGGCAGATAGCACAGAGAGGGGCCTTGAGACCCGCAAAATGCCGGCAAAACAATTCCATGTCCAAGTCTGCCCAGTTGGACACGAACTGAAACTGGTTCAGAGCAGCCGCGGCTTTGGCCGAAAAAGAACGATGGTAGTCGTAAAAAGCCGTGCCGCCGTATTTGTGCCCTAAGTCCGTAATCCGGTACAAGTAAGTGTCCAGCTCTTCCCTGCGATCTGGCTAAGCGGAACACACCACGTCCCTGTAGAGGCTGAAGGCCAGAACGAACTCAGAAATAGATAACTTGCTATTAAGCCGAGCATCCTTAGCCTTCAACACTACAGAAACCTCTCCGCAGTTGATGACCCAATTTTCGGAAATATCCTGGGAGGCAATAAGAATGGACGCCAAATTCATGTCCTTGCCTGCCAGGATATCCTTTTTGATATGCTCCGGGATAAAGTGAGAAGGGGCGATCTGAGGAGTGGCAGAAGGCCTACCTGCAACGTCCTGAGGAATGGCAGGGGTGACTGCCGAACCTGGATATTGCGGTGAGACTGCAGGCCTGGTTTCTAAAACTGCTACCCTAGCCTGAATGTCCGAAACCGAGCCAGCAAGACCGCTGATGGAAGACTGGATCTGAGCTAGGGCCAGCTGTATGGAATCGAAGTTGGAATGGTCCGCCATCGGAACCGGGGCCGTCATCAGCAGGCGATACAACTCAGCCTTGCGGGCAGACGCCGGATGTCGGATCCCCCTGCCATTAAGTTCGGCAACCAATCTCGGCACCGTCCAACTTCTCAAGGATGTGCCACTGTTGTGCCCTGAGACGGGAGTTCCTGACATGGAGATGTTATCATCCATATCGGAGGAGATGTGAGACATACTTGACCTGAGAAAAAAGACGAATAATGTACACCTAGCAAACGGAAAAGTACAGACGGATGCGGAGAGAGCGGACGGAAGAATGTGAAAGAATGAAGGTGAGTAAAAATGCCCATCGGACGAAAAGACCTACCTGGCAGGACACGAATGGATTTGGAAGCACGGCTCCAAAACCCCAATTGCTTATGTTGGAGCTAATGAAAGGAAAATGACCCTGAGTATGAACCGATGTTTGACCCTGCCCCAGTAACCATCTTTAACCGACTTACCAGAGAGCGCCTCAGAATTAACTGGACGAAACGTAGAAAAAAGCGCAAAACTAATAGCCAATCTAAAGGAAGGAACAAAACAACGTCAGAATTTAAAGAAAATATACGAGCACCCTGGGCGATCCAGGAGACACAGACACCCTGGGCGATCCAGGCACATTGAGACCCTGGGCGGTCCAGGAGACACAGACACCCTGGGCGATCCAGGCACATTGAGACCCTGGGCGATCCAGGAGACACAGACACCCTGGGCGATCCAGGCACATTGAGACCCTGGGCGGTCCAGGAGACACAGACACCCTGGGCGATCCAGGCACATTGAGACCCTGGGCGGTCCAGGAGACACAGACACCCTGGGTGATCCAGGCACATTGAGACCCTGGGCGATCCAGGAGACACAGACACCCTGGGCGATCCAGGCACATTGAGACCCTGAGCGATCCAGGAGACACAGACACCCTGGGCGATCCAGGCACATTGAGACCCTGGGCGGTCCAGGAGACACAGACACCCTGGGCGATCCAGGCACATTGAGACCCTGGGCGGTCCAGGAGACACAGACACCCTGGGCGGTCCAGGAGACACAGACACCCTGGGCGATCCAGGCACATTGAGACCCTGGGCGATCCAGGAGACACAGACACCCTGGGCGATCCAGGCACATTGAGACCCTGGGCGGTCCAGGAGACACAGACAACCTGGGCGATCCAGGCACATTGAGACCCTGGGCGGTCCAGGAGACACAGACACCCTGGGCGATCCAGGCACATTGAGACCCTGGTTGATCCAGGCACATTGAGACCCCGGGCGAACCAGGAGACACAGACACCCTGGCGGCCCCCGGATAACAGACAACCTGGGCGACCCAGGGACACCGATACCCCGCATGAACCAGTAGACACTGACAGCCTGAGCCATGCCGGGAATGTAAACCACATGGAAGGACCGGAAAACAAACCGCAAACTCTAAAAATGGTGATAAAGCAGAGAAACGGGCCGGATATGCGAAATGTTGCTCTGCGTTACCAACACCTACATGGAGCCAGACCAACAGCTGTAATAGCTCGCAGGACACCTGCTGAACGCTGAATGAGTACTGGTAAGAGAAACTGCAGTAGGTGCATAACTGCCTTTTAGCAAGCTGGCAGAGTGCCACCTGACCCGAGCCCCCAGACTGAACCGAGACCCCCACCTTGTATGAGGCCAAATGGCGAATGCTGGTGTGTCTCAGTTTATGCCCGTGCCAGCCTGCCAAAGGAGCGGAACCTAAGCAGCCCACACATGACACCGCCGCCCAGAATGGAGAGGCATAACATAGCACTATGACGCCGCTCCCCGCCCCCGTCGCCTGAACTAGCGAGAGCGATCCGTGCTGAGGGAGAGCGGCGTCTAAACCCAGCACCCGGGTGCTGGAATCCGGCTGGGCGAGAAGCTGAGCTAGACCGGAGCTAGCTGAGCCCTGATTACCTGGGAGCCTGACGATCGGCGATCCAGACCTCAGTAGCGCATGCGCAGAAGACCGGAAGCGACCTCGGACGGAAGATGAGGAAGCGCGATACCGCAGGTGATGCGTGATGCTCGGGCGCCTGGCTGGAAGGTAACGAGGGGCATAAGTAACCAGACGCCCCTCCCACAAATGCAGGCTGGTAACAGCCTTACCTATATGTAAAGCTGTTGTAACGGAAAAGCTAATACAGTAGATAATTCGATATTTCTCTGCTTTATCAGTGTAATTCATTGTACTTTGCACCCAGTAAATGTAAAGTCCGTCTATAATATGTGCAGGTTACAGTTACCAGGAGGGAGAGAGGTTATTACGCAGCGTCCTGATCTCATTGTTTGGGGCTGCTGTGATCCCACATGTGATCATTCAACCCCAGATCTCTATTAAATATCAGAACAATTAGTTCTCTCTCGCACAGGACATTGATTGTGGCCATAATTGTCGGTAATTTACAGCATCTGTAGTCAGGTGCAACATAATATCATCCCAGCAATCAATGTGACAAGACCTGATATCTGTGTGCACCGTGGGGATTCACTGACACATTGTAACTCACCCCAACGAGTGCGAATAATAGGTGGATGTTAATTTTAGTAGGTTCAAATAATCCATAGGAAAGTACATGAATTCTCCATGAATTATACTCACAGAGAAGACTGGTAATGTACTGAACTAGGAAAGCTCTTATCCAACACTTCCTGCTATAACCTGGGCATCTCCTGTATATAATTATATATGTACAGCTGGTATAAGTTATACATCTTCTTGTATATAGTGATATGGAGCATGCTGGTATAACCTGGGTATCTCCTGTATATAGTTATATATGTACAGCTGGTATAACCTGGGTATCTCCTGTATATAATTATATATGTACAGCTGGTATAACCTGGGTATCTCCTGTATATAATTATATATGTACAGCTGGTATAACCTGGGCATCTCCTGTATATAACTATATATGTACAGCTGGTATAACCTGGGCATCTCCTGTATATAATGATATATGTACGGCTGGTATAAGTTATACATCTTCTTGTATATAGTGATATGGAGCATGCTGGTATAACCTGGGCATCTCCTGTATATAATTATATATGTACAGCTGGTATAACCTGGGCATCTCCTGTATAGAATTATATATGTACAGCTGGTATAAGTTATACATCTCCTTGTATATAGTGATATGGACCATGCTGGTATAACCTGGGCATCTCCTGTATATAATTATATATGTACAGCTGGTATAAGTTATACATCTCCTTGTATATAGTGATATGGACCATGCTGGTATAACCTGGGCATCTCCTGTATATAATTATATATGTACAGCTGGTATAAGTTATACATCTTCCTGTATATAGTGATATGGAGCATGCTGGTATAACCTGGGTATCTCCTGTATATAATTATATATGTACAGCTGGTATAACCTGGGCATCTCCTGTATATAACTATATATGTACAGCTGGTATAACCTGGGCATCTCCTGTATATAATTATATATGTACAGCTGGTATAAGTTATACATCTTCTTGTATATAGTGATATGGAGCATGCTGGTATAACCTGGGTATCTCCTGTATATAATTATATATGTACAGCTGGTATAACCTGGGCATCTCCTGTATATAATAATATATGTACGGCTGGTATAACCTGGGTATCTCCTGTATATAATTATATATGTACAGCTGGTATAACCTGGGCATCTCCTGTTTATAATTATATATGTACAACTGGTATAAGTTATACATCTTCTTGTATATAGTGATATGGAGCATGCTGGTATAACCTGGGTATCTCCTGTATATAATTATATATGTAAGGCTGGTATAACCTGGGCATCTCCTGTATATAATAATATATGTACAGCTGGTATAACCGGGGCATCTCCTGTATATAATAATATATGTACAGCTGGTATAAGTTATACATCTTCTTGTATATAGTGATATGGAGCATGCTGGTATAACCTGGGTATCTCCTGTATATAATTATATATGTACAGCTGGTATAACCTGGGTATCTCCTGTATATAATTCTATATGTACAGCTGGTATAACCTGGGCATCTCCTGTATATAATTATATATGTACAGCTGGTATAACCTGGGCATCTCCTGTATATAATGATATATGTACAGCTGGTATAAGTTATACATCTTCTTGTATATAGTGATATGGAGCATGCTGGTATAACCTGGGTATCTCCTGTATATAATTATATATGTACAGCTGGTATAACCTGGGCATCTCCTGTATATAATTATATATGTACAGCTGGTATAACCTGGGTATCTCCTGTATATAATTATATATGTACAGCTGGTATAACCTGGGCATCTCCTGTATATAATTATATATGTACAGCTGGTATAAGTTATACATCTTCTTGTATATAGTGATATGGAGCATGCTGGTATAACCTGGGCATCTCCTGTATATAATTATATATGTACAGCTGGTATAAGTTATACATCGTCTTGTATATAACGATATGGACCATGCTGGTATAACCTGGGCATCTCCTGTATATAATTATATATGTACAGCTGGTATAACCTGGGTATTTCCTGTATATAATTATATATGTACAGCGGGTATAAGTTATACATCTTCTTGTATATAGTGATATGGACCATGCCGGTATAACCTGGGCATCTCCTGTATATAATTATATATGTACAGCTGGTATAAGTTATACATCTTCTTGTATATAGTGATATGGACCATGCTGGTATAACCTGGGCATCTCCTGTATATAATTATATATGTACAGCTGGTATAACCTGGGTATTTCCTGTATATAATTATATATGTACAGCTGGTATAAGTTATACATCTTCTTGTATATAGTGATATGGACCATGCCGGTATAACCTGGGCATCTCCTGTATATAATTATATATGTACAGCCGGTATAAGTTATACCTCTTCTTTTATATAGTGATATGGAGCTGGTATAACCTGGGTATCTCCTGTATATAATTATATATGTACAGCTGGTATAAGTTATACATCTTCTTGTATATAGTGATATGGACCATGCTGGTATAACCTGGGCATCTCCTGTATATAGTTATATATGTACAGCTGGTATAAGTTATACCTCTTCTTGTATATAGTGATATGGAGCTGGTATAACCTGGGTATCTCCTGTGTATAATTATATACGTACAGCTGGTATAAGTTATACATCTTCTTGTATATAGTGATATGGACCATGCTGGTATAACCTGGGTATCTTCTGGTAGATGCTATCTGAAATAAATTTACAGCTGGTCTTCTCCTTTGGAAATCAATATTTAGTTGTAACATCTTTGGCCTCCCGTCTGTGCTTCCCAATAGGTCGTCCTTGATGTAGACTGGGAAGCAGTGAAGGTGTTAAGCACGTTGCGTGCTGCAGGGTTATATAAGACATATTTGTCCAATTTGCTGGAAAAAAAGGCAGAAGGTGAAGCTGCGGGCCAATCGCATTCTGATCAGACACCTTCCTCCTTAAGAAGAAATCAAAGTGTAATAGTTATGGATAGGCTATTAAGCAGCAGCCCATCACTGTTCAGAGAAATTACCATTTTTTACAAGGCGTGATGTATGGTTCCCGTGTAGCCGTCATAAGCCATTTCCCCTTAAATAAGAACGGAATATGTTTTCCCACCAAGCTGTCACATTAACCGTCTTTGATTTGTATTTCAGAAGCACAGAGAAAATGAATGTGAGATGCGGTGGAATTCGCACTGCGCCGGGGATAGGAGGACGCTCTGCACATCCATGCATCAACATCACCTCTAATTCCTGCAACATCCACTGTCTGTTCTGCACGATGCCCCTGCCGCAAGCAGCACTCACCAACTGGGCTGCAAATCCATCAGAAATAGGTCACGGGGAAAATATGGTTCCTCGGTAATATCTTCACATAAGCTCTGGGCTGGAGCTGCCCTCGATGTATACTGGGGAATTGTTATGTTAGCAATTAATTTATGGATTGAGATTGATGGAGTTGCCCTGGTATATGGCGGTGGCTCTGTCAATAGCTGCAGGAAATGAGTAATCTTGAGGTTGGTCCTGCATATGGCAAAAGTACAATATAGGTGCTGTTTAGGGTAGCCTTTAAGGCCTTCAGGAAGCTGGGACATTAAGGCCCCTTTCACACGGGCGAGTATTCCGCGCGGATGCGATGCGTGAGTTGAACGCATTGCACCCGCACTGAATACCGACCCATTAATTTCTATGGGGCTGTTCACATGAGCGGTGATTTTCACGCATCACTTATGCGTTGCGTGAAAATCGCAGCATGCTCTATTTTGTGCGTTTTTCACGTAACGCAGGCCCCATAGAAATGAATGGGGTTGCGTGAAAATCGCAAGCATCCGCAAGCAAGTGCGGATGCGGTGCGATTTTTACGCACGGTTGCTAGGAGCCAATCGGGATGGAGACCCGATCATTATTATTTTCCCTTATAACATGGTTATAGGGGAAACTAATAGCATTCTGAATACAGAATGCATAGTAAAATAGCACTGGAGGGGTTAAAAAAAATAAAAAAATAATTTAACTCACCTTAGTCCACTTGATCGCGCTGCCCGGCATCTCGTCTGTCTCCTTTGCTGAACAGGACCTGTGGTGACGTCACTCCGGTCATCACATGTTCCATCACATGATCTTTTACCATGGTGATGGATCATGTGATGGATCATGTGATGACTGGAGTGACGTCACCACAGGTCCTGTTCCTGCAATGAATGCTCACCACAGGTCCTGTTCAGCAAAGGAGACAGAAGAGAAGCCGGGCTGCGCGATCAAGTGGACTAAGGTGAGTTAAAAAAATATATATTTTTTTTTAACCCCTCCAGCGCTATTTGACTATGCATTCTGTATTCAGAATGCTATTATTTTCCCTTATAACCATGTTATAAGGGAAAATAATACAATCTACAGAACACTGATCCCAGACCCGAACTTCTGTGCAGAAGTTCGGGTTTGGGTACCAAACATGCACGATTTTTCTCACGCGAGTGCAAAACGCATTACAATGTTTTGCACTCGCGCGGAAAAAATCGCTATCGCAACGCACCCGCACATTTTCCCGCAACGCCCGACTGAAAGAGGCCTAAAGATTCCCATGACTATTCTGCAAATGCCCCAAAAAAAGATTGCAGCCGCTGTTTTTGGCAGCCTGTATTCTTTTCAATGGTAGAAACACCTATAATCGTCCTGCAGAGATGTGAGAAATTAAAGACCCACATGGCTATCCTGCAAATGCTGAAGGAATATTACAGATGCTGTTTATGGCAGCCTGTGTTCAATCAATGGAGTGCTCTAATTTATTTGCAATGACAGTATCTTTAATAATAACCCTGCAGGACTTTAGGAAATTATGAATCTTCAAGTTGGTCCTGCAGATGGCAAAAATAGAATATAGATGCTGTTTATGGCAGCCCGGCTTCTCTTCTGTCTTCATCTTTGCTGTACAGTAGGAATAGGACCTTTGATGACGTCACTGCGCTCATCACATGATCTTTTACCATGGTGATGGATCATGTGACGGACCATGTGATGAGCGTAGTGACGTCACCACAGGTCCTTTTCCTCCCAGGTCATCATAGAAGAAGACAGAAGAGAAGCCGGGCTGCACGAACAAGTGGATTAAGGTGAGTTAAATTATTTAGTTTTTTTTTTTAACCCTCTAGCGCTATTGTACTATGCAGTCTGTATTCAGAATGCTATTATTTTCCCTTATAACCATGTTATAAGGGAAAATAATAATGATCGGGTCTCCATCCCTATCATCTCCTAGCAACCGTGCGTGAAAATGGCACCGCATCCGCACTTGCTTGCGGATTCTTGCGATTTTCACGCAGCCCCATTCACTTCTATGGGGCCTGCGTTGCGTTAAAAACGCACAAAGAGGAGCATGCTGCAATTTTCACGCAACGCACAAGTGATGCGTGAAAATCACTGCTCATGTGCACAGCCCCATAGAAATGTATGGGTCACACATTGCACCCGCACGAAAATCTCGCCCCATGTGAAAGAGGCCTACGGCTATCCTGCAAATGCCAAAATAAAATGACAGGTGCTGTTTATGGCAGCCTGTGTTCTGTCAATGGAGTGCTCCACATTCAATGGAAGAAATTCTGATATCACTACAGAGTTGTAGGGAATTAGACATTTTCAGGTTGGTCCTGCAGATGGCAAAAGTAGAATATAGATGCTGTTTATGGCAGTCAGTATTCTGTCAGTGGTTTGCTCCACTTCCTTTACAATTGCAATGACTTTGATAATTTTCTGGTAGAGCTGAACGGAATAGCTAATGTTCTGGTTAGTCAAGGGCAGAAAAAAAGCTGCTGTTTATGGCGGCCTGTGTTCTTTCAATGGAGTGACTCTAATAATAACCTTATTTAATAACCAACTTAGAGCTGTGTTTCTAATGGGTCAGCTTGCTAGAATTAACGAAGTTAACGAATATGGAATATAGCAGTGCTAAGTTGAAATCGCAATTCGATTAATTCAAGTTATAATAATCGAATTGCGATTTCAACTTGAAGCTGGTGTACTATGGTTGGCTTGGTAGAATTAGCGAATATGACGAATGTATTCGTCATATTTCACAAAACGAAGATAACAAAGTATTCTCCATTTTCGTTTTAGCTCCATATTCGTCAACTTCGCTAATTCTAGCAATCAAGTAGGAAAGTTGACAGCTAAGTTTAATTCGCTATGCGATTATATTACTTTGCTTTTTTTTTTATAAATAGAATAATTATAATAATTATCAAGTATTATAATTATTCTATTTATTTAAAAAAAGCAAAGTAATTCTATCGCATAGCGAATTAAACTTAGCTGTCTCTATAGTCAACTTTCCTATTTGATTGCTAGAATTAGCGAAGTTGACGAATAGGTATCTAAAACGAAGATGCAGAATACTTCGTTATCTTCGTTTTGAGGAATATGACGAATACATTCGTCATATTCGCTAATTCTACAAAGCCAACCATAGTAAACCAGCTCCAAGTTGAAATCGCAATTATTATAACTTGAATTAATCTAATTGTGATTTCAACGTAATTCTCAAATCCGACAGTACATTCTAGTATGGAGACGTTCCCATGGTGATGGGGACGCTCCATGAGCACGGAAGTCGGCAGAAGCGGCAACGGTCACTGACTGGAGCAGCCAGGAAGCCAGGAATCCTAAGGACAGGTAAGAACTACTTTAGGGAGGTAAGAAAGAAAAATATATAACAATAAAAAAAAACACAAAAAAAACGAATATTCGAAATATCGAATTTATAGCAATATATTCGAAATATTCGCGAATTAGCGAAGTGCCGATATTCGCAAAAAAATATTGATATTCGAATATTCACGCTCAACACTACTGTTTATGATGGCCTGTATTCTGATAATTAATCGCTCCACTTCCTCTACAATGGAACTTATTTTATTAATAACCCTGCTGGACTGAGAGGACTGCAAATCCACCCAATAAATAGAAGACGTGCACTGTTTATGGCAGCCTGTATTGCTGAGAAATGCATGTCCTGACAGGCATCATGAGAGCCTCTCTATAGGCAGAATACAGGCTGCCATACATCCCTGTATCTGGGCTTTGCTTTTGACTCATCTAGTGGCTCTAGGTTGGGCAATTTCCTATCAATTTCACATCAGCCCCTGATTGGTGACGGATTATCAAAATATTACGGATTATTGGACAGTTATGGGGTATAAAATAAAGGGTCAGTCGTCCTGAACCTGTGGACCCTCTGAAGAGGCCAGAGGATAATATAAACAGCCGGGAAGAGCTTCCAGGACCATGGACAGCAGTCACATAGTATATCTGTAAAGAATAAATCAAGGCAACTGGACTTACTGTAGATTTCTTGAAAACGTTTCACTCGTTCTTCCAACGAGCTTTCTCAATTCTGAGTGACTGTACAAGAATTCTCTGGGAATAAATATGTAACTGAATCAACATCTGGTAATTATACCCAGCATGGGGTCGGAGGTCATTATACCCAGCATGGGGTCCAATTAGAATAATGGAATCAACACCTTTGACCCCATGCTGGGTCTAATTACCAGATGTTGATTCAGTTACATATTTATTCCCAGAGAATTCTTGTACAGTCACTCAGAATTGAGAAAGCTCATTGGAAGAACGAGTGAAACGTTTTCAAGAAATCTACAGTAAGTCCAGTTGCCTTGATTTATTCTTTACAGATATATACCATGACCTGGATAAATGAGAACCTTCACAGACAGCAGTCACATAGGCACAGTGCAGGATCAACCACATAGAGGGAGGACATTGCCTGTATGCTCAATGCTAGGCAGCTGCCTGTCTGTATCTATATCTGTAGGGGTAGAAGCTGCCTGCCCAGGAGGCAGCAACATACAAAATGCAGCAGAATAATGGATGCGATTGGAGACCCTACAAATTGTTACGTTTCTTTCAAGACTCCACTGATTGCAACATTTTTAGGGTGAGGAGAAGGTGTCCTGGCAGCCCAGTATCAGAGAGTTCCTATTTGTTATGTTGGTGGTCTGTGCCCGCCTTTGCCCCGCTACTTCGGGCAGGCATGGGCAGTGCTCTTTGTCTATCGCAGGTCCAATGCTCTGGTGTCCTGTGTGTCTGTTGGGGATCTTTTTTTGTTGAACCTCTCCTCATTCTGCAGTATTGCAAGGGTTAGCCCCTCCTTTGGTTCTGTGTGCAGCTGCTAGGCTGTTTCTTACGTGTCACACAGTTTCTCCTATATATGTTGTACTGTTTGTTTCAGTTTCTGTGTGAGCAATGGGTTCATTGGATCGAGTAAAGATTATGTCCCCTTGGATTATGTATTTAAAATTTATTCCCCAAAATTTCTTAACACCCGCCAATATTTTTGGTGATAACAATTAATTCATGATTTATATTTCACTAAGAAATAATCTAGGGGGACATAATCCTCACTTGATCGCGTTTGCTAGTCTGCTAGTTCAGGCTAAGGTGTGCTGTATCTGATTGTCTGCCTGTGTACTGACTTCTGCCTGATTCCTGACTGACCCTTCGCAGCCTGACCTCGTCTGTGCCTGTCCACTGTATTGACCCTTTGCTGCCTGCCCTGATCTTGGACCTGTTTCTCAGATTTGCACGTACTCTGACTGCCCTGACCTCGACATGTATTGCCGGATACCAAGGTGTCTCTGATCCCGTGGGTCAGCAGTCAACCACACCAGGACTACTCCAGGAGGTAGCAGCGTGGTGCATTCCCTGCAGTGAAGGCGAGATCCCTGTATAGGGGTTAAAGGATGAAAATCAGGAAGACGACAGGATAACATCCTTAGGTTTAGCCCAAAGCCAATTCCATTGGGTCCACGCTCACTGTCGTAACACTATTACGAGTGGTGTTTGGGCAGATGCAGGAGATTCTGCTGCCTGCACTTTTGTTCTAGCGGATTAAACTGCTGCCATTTTGCGTCCTGAAATCTCTCAGCACCAGAATAGTAGATAACACAGCAAACGCAATCTTGGGACTCTGTGGACGATATGCCTTGCTTACAGGTGTTACCTGTGATCACTAGGGGCTTCCCCCTGGACTAAGGCCGGTCCTGAAGCATTTTACCATTTCTTACGCTCTTACATGTCAAAGTATGGCATTTCTGAAAGTAGACAATCCCTTTAAATGGCAAAATTCTGGTTGCCTGTATTATAATTCGACTGTATTTCTAAGCAGAGGGTTTGTAGCCGAGCAACAAAGCTCTGACTGCTATAAAGATATGAAGAAATAAATGTTGAACCTAAAAATTATGTGAGTGCAGATTCCCTTTAAGGAACATTTGGAAGGTGATGGGTTTCCAAGGTCCTAAGACACGGACATCAGAAGCGGAGCCCAGACGGCGTATATTCTAAGCAGTGAATATCCTCCGCCACCACACCAGAGATCCCTGTGATTATTTGTGCCCTCTGATGTACCGGTCGTTTTCCAGACCAGAGAATCCACCGGCGACACCGGCCAAGAACAAAAAAAATCATGGGGAGAAAAATGGAGACAGGAGTTAACGCAACGTCTGTTCAATTAGTTTGCAGAGTATTTCTGTGCGTGGACGCCGAGTGCGTTCTGCTTAATTCCCTCCGGCTGAAATGCCAATTTTCTGCATTGCCGGCGCGGCGGCTGCCTATGGAACGACTCTGTTAATAAACTGCACAAAATAACTGAGCAATTAAGCAATAAAACTGTTTTGAAATTTAATTTAAGGCGCTGGCTCAGAGCTGCTGTTTTGCTTCTTCGGGACAGCGTGGGCTACGTGGGAAGCGCGTCCTGTGTGCAATCGTTAAAGAGGCCGCGGCTTTAACTTATTGTACCTGTGACTATTTACATAGGGGCGAAAAGAGGACGTCACCCAGACATCAGCGCAAACACCATGGGATCACCATCCTGGCAGATCCAGGAGCTTGGCGGAGTGCGGTCAGGGAGTGTAATGACCGGCAACACACACAGGGAGGAAAACAGGGAAGGCCCTGCACAAGGGAGAGGGAAAGGTGGTGACCCCTAACTCACCTTGCAGCTGGTACCTGCCTGCCCTGTCGTCCCTAGACGGGTTCCTCACCCGTGCGGCGATCACGTGCCTAAACCCTGGCTTTCCCTGAAATGAGCCCTAGATAATGAACGGGCCGGTGGGATCGCTAGTCCTCACCACTGCACTAAGAGGGAAACACCAGGGAGAGGACAGACAAACACAAACACCCAGGTGGACGGCAACAATTGTCCACAAAGGTCCAACAGGGATCCGGAGGGTAGCGTTCTAAGGCAACACTCAGAGAACGCAGCAACACAGCTCCAGTGGGTCAGAATAGATGTCCAGGCAGGAAGCTCTATATCTGGCAACCAGAGAAGTGTGAGAGGGGAATATAAGGAGGATTGGGAGTGCTGGACAAGGAACAGCTGAGAGAAGGAGCTACGGATCCCTGAGTGAGCCAAAAGGGTTTGTAAAGCAAACCCAGAAAGCTACAATAAGGAAACTTCCCTATCTGACATAGAGCGTGCAGCCAACCGCTGCGACCTCCTGACCCCGGGTACAACGGAGTCAGGCGTGGCTCTTGACACCCTCGTGACAGTACCCCCCTCTCTACGAGGGGCCTCCGGACACTCAGGACCAGGTCTCTCAGGATGAGAGGCATGAAAAATCCGGACTAGCCTGTCGGCGTTTACCTCAGACGCAGGAACCCACATTCTTTCCTCGGGACCGTAACCTCTCCAGTGCACCAGATATTGGAGAGAGCGGCGGACCCGACGAGAATTAACAATTTTGGATATCTGAAATTCCAAACTACCATCCACGACAACAGGAGGGGGTGGCAGCGGTGACGGTTCTAGAGGTGGAACATATTTTTTGAGTAACGACTTATGAAAGACATTATGGATTTTAAAAGTCTGAGGTAACTCCAGGCGAAAAGCCACGGGGTTGATGATGGCTACAATCTTGTAAGGACCAATAAACCTAGGACCCAGTTTCCAAGAGGGAACCTTCAACTTGATATTCCTTGTAGACAGCCACACATAGTCATTCACTCCTAGGTCCGGACCTGGCGACCGTCTCTTATCAGCCATGCATTTGTATTTACCTCCCATATTTTTCAAGTTAGCTTGCACCTTCTGCCATACTGAAGAAAGAGATGACGAAAACCGTTCCTCTTCGGGAACCCCAGAAGACCCCCCCTCTTTGAAAGTACAGAATTGGGGATGAAAACCATATGCACCAAGAAAAGGTGACTTGCCAGTGGATTCCTGACGGCGATTATTTATGGCAAACTCTGCTAACGGTAAATATGACGACCACAACTCTTGGTTTTCAGACACAAAACATCTTAGATATGTCTCCAGGTTTTGGTTGGTACGCTCAGTCTGTCCATTCGACTGAGGATGGAAAGCTGAGGAAAAGGACAAGTGAACCCCTAAACGGGAACAAAAAGCTTTCCAAAATTTAGAAATAAACTGGGTTCCCCGGTCCGAAACAACATCGGAGGGGACCCCGTGAAGCTTCACGATCTCACTGATGAATACCTGAGCAAGAGTTTTAGCATTAGGTAGTGCGGGTAACGCAATAAAGTGTGCCATTTTGCTAAACCTGTCCACTACTACCAAAATCACTGTTTTACCCGCAGACAAAGGTAAGTCAGTGATAAAATCCATAGACAGATGTGTCCATGGTCTATTGGGAATGACGAGTGGTAATAGAGACCCTGCAGGACGTGTTTTGCGCGCGCACAGGTAGAACAAGAAGACACAAAATCCAATACATCCTGACGCAACCTTGGCCACCAAAAACGACGAGACAATAGCTCTAAGGTTGCTTTACTACCCGGGTGCCCAGCAAGTGCCGAATTATGATGTTCCTTTAATAATTTGAGACGTAGGTTCAACGGTACAAACAACTTCTCTGAAGGGCAAGAGACCGGGGCGTCCCCCTGGGCCTCTAACACCTTCCCCTCCAAGGCAGAGTGTACCGCAGAGACAACTACTCCTCTTTGTAGAATGGGCACCGGATCACTCACATTACCCCCTCCAGGGAAACAACGAGATAGTGCATCAGCCTTGGTATTCTTTACCCCAGGACGATAGGTAATCACAAAGTTAAACCTGGTAAAAAATAGCGACCACCTAGCCTGTCTAGGGGTGAGACGCTTAGCTGATTCGAGGTACAGCAGATTTTTGTGGTCCGTAAACACAGTGACGGGGTGGACTGCCCCCTCTAAGAAGTGACGCCACTCCTCAAACGCAAGTTTAATAGCTAACAGTTCCCTATTGCCAATATCGTAGTTCTGTTCCGCTGCAGATAGTTTTTTAGAAAAGAAAGCACAAGGACGCCATTTGCCAGGAGACGGACCCTGAGACAGCACAGCCCCCACTCCCACCTCTGATGCATCGACTTCAACAATAAAAGGCTGAGAGACATCAGGTTGGACTAGTACAGGTGCTGAGGTAAACCTCTCTTTTAGAGAGGAAAAAGCAACTTTAGCGGCGTCAGACCATTTAGAAAAATCAGTCCCCTTCCTAGTCATGTCAGTAAGGGGTTTTACAATCACCGAATAATTTTTAATGAATTTCCTATAGAAATTCGCAAAGCCCAAGAACCGTTGTAGTGCTTTGAGGTTCTCAGGAAGATCCCAATCCAAAATTGCCTGGACCTTCCTAGGATCCATACGGAAACCTGACGCAGATAAATAATAACCTAGGAATTGTATCTCCTGAACGGCAAAAACACATTTTTCAATTTTAGCATATAATTCATTCGTCCGTAGGACCTGCACTACTTGTCTGACATGCGCCTCATGTGTTCTCAGATCAGACGAATAAATTAAGATATCATCTAGGTATATTACCACAAACCTGCCGATTAGATGACTAAAAATGTCATTAACGAAATGTTGAAAGACGGCAGGAGCATTGGTCAGGCCGAAAGGCATAACTAGATTTTCATAATGCCCCTCAGGGGTGTTAAAAGCTGTCTTCCACTCATCCCCCTCCTTGATACGAATCAGATTGTAGGCCCCCCTAAGATCGAGTTTGGAGAACCACCTAGCACCCGCAATCTGGTTAAACAGGTCAGGAATGAGAGGAAGAGGGTATGGGTCTCGGACGGTTATCCGGTTTAGCTCACGGAAATCTAGGCAAGGACGCAGGCCCCCATCTTTCTTTTTAACAAAGAAAAACCCTGCAGCCACGGGTGAAGAAGAGGGTCTGATGTGTCCCTTAGCCAAACTCTCGGAGATATAATCCTTCATGGCTTGTCTCTCTGGACCTGAAAGATTATATAACCTGGTCTTGGGTAATTTTGCGCCGGGAATGAGGTTAACCGGGCAATCATAAGGACGATGAGGTGGTAACTTCTGACAACCCTTTTCAGAAAAAACGTCCTCAAAGTCCGAAACAAATGTAGGTAGGGTAGTTATGGAGGCGACTAAGCAATTGCTATTTAAGCAATTTTCTCTGCACGGCTCACTCCACTCCGATATCTCCCTGGCCTGCCAATCCACTACTGGATTGTGCGCTACCAACCAGGGAAGACCCAGCACCACCGGAGTGGGAAGCCCCTCCAGAACATAACATGAAAGCATCTCGTTATGGTGGTCCCCTACCCGAAGGTGTAAATTATGAACGATGTGGGTGAGGTTTCTCTGAGACAGAGGAGCAGAATCTATAGCAAATATGGGAATAGGTCTCTGTAACGTACAGAGAGACAAACCCAAAGTGCGGGCAAAATGGGCATCTATCAAATTTACCCCTGCTCCACTGTCTAGAAAGAAAGAAACAGTCTCTGTCTTATCACCAAAAACAATAACCGCTGGCAACAAAAATTGCGATGTACGTATGGAGGAGACGTATACCCCCCGGCTGACATCCTCCACACAGCCTGGGGTTAGTAGTTTTCCGACGGTTTTTTTGTTTCTGAGGAAAGAAGGACAGACGTTAATGAAATGACCCCTCTCCCCACAAAAAAAACAACCCCCACGCCTACGGCGAACCTCAGGAGGACGGACCTGACGAGTAGTTCCTCCTAGCTGCATAGGCTCGTCTATGTCCGTACAGACTAACTGCTGCTTGGGAGGAGTTATCAATGGCTCCGGTTTTTTCAACCTGTCCCTAAGGCGTCTATCTATACGGATAGAAAGGGACATAACCGCATCAAGGGAAAAGGGGGTCTCATACAATGCAAGCGCATCCTTAACCCTTTCGGATAACCCAGAGCAGAACTGACTCCTGAGAGCCGGGTCGTTCCATTGGGTATCCGTAGCCCACCTACGGTAGTCAGAGCAATACTCCTCTACCGGCCGCTCTCCTTGTAGGAGTCTCCGTAATTTTGATTCAGCCAGTGCGACTCGGTCAGGGTCGTCATATATGAGACCCAAGGCCCCGAAAAACTCATCCACTGACCGAAGAGCCTGGGAATCAGTAGGTAAAGAGAACGCCCAGGACTGCGGGTCCCCCTGCAGCAGGGAAATAACAACACCCACCCGCTGTTCTTCATTACCAGAGGAGTAAGGACGCAGTTTAAAGTATAGTTTACAGGCCTCACGGAACGTCAAAAACTTGTCCCTTCCCCCAGAAAATCTGTCAGGGAGAGGGACCTTGGGTTCCGCAACAACCTGGTTACCAGTAGCAACCGCTGGGCTTGCGGTCTGTTGTAATTGCTGCTGTTGCTGGAGGACCGACGCCTTCAATCCTGCCACCTCCAAAGACAGGCCATGAAATTGTTCGGACAGAGCAGCAATTGGATCCATACTGGATTCTAAGTAGGTAAAAAAAAATTTATTTTTTTTTACCTACACAAAAATAAGGGCCAGATATAATGTAATGACCGGCAACACACACAGGGAGGAAAACAGGGAAGGCCCTGCACAAGGGAGAGGGAAAGGTGGTGACCCCTAACTCACCTTGCAGCTGGTACCTGCCTGCCCTGTCGTCCCTAGACGGGTTCCTCACCCGTGCGGCGATCACGTGCCTAAACCCTGGCTTTCCCTGAAATGAGCCCTAGATAATGAACGGGCCGGTGGGATCGCTAGTCCTCACCACTGCACTAAGAGGGAAACACCAGGGAGAGGACAGACAAACACAAACACCCAGGTGGACGGCAACAATTGTCCACAAAGGTCCAACAGGGATCCGGAGGGTAGCGTTCTAAGGCAACACTCAGAGAACGCAGCAACACAGCTCCAGTGGGTCAGAATAGATGTCCAGGCAGGAAGCTCTATATCTGGCAACCAGAGAAGTGTGAGAGGGGAATATAAGGAGGATTGGGAGTGCTGGACAAGGAACAGCTGAGAGAAGGAGCTACGGATCCCTGAGTGAGCCAAAAGGGTTTGTAAAGCAAACCCAGAAAGCTACAATAAGGAAACTTCCCTATCTGACATAGAGCGTGCAGCCAACCGCTGCGACCTCCTGACCCCGGGTACAACGGAGTCAGGCGTGGCTCTTGACACCCTCGTGACAGGGAGCTAGCGGCACAGAGGGGGCAACTAGGAAGGCTAGGACCATAAAGGCAGTCACTCAGGTAGTGTTCCTTAGTTCTTTTTTTTTTTTCCATGTCCACCCTATGGCACTCTTGGTGGACTCAGGACATTACAAATGTGGCAACACCAATTATGTGTTTTTTCTTTACATTTTTATACTTTTGGGGTATTTTTATTGAGAGATTTTTTTGGTTTTTCAATTTGATAAATATTTAATAATACATTTTTCTTTAAATTGTTTTAGTTCACCTAAGGGACCTGACTGATTACTTGACTGCTCGCGCTCGCAGTGTATGCCTCTAGCAGGGCAAGACAACCCACCCCCACCCCATAGATAGGTCATCAATATCAGACCGGTCAGGGACCATCACCTGGCACCTTTACCAGTCAGCTGTTCTCAGCAGCCGCAGTAGACAGAAGCGGACCTTCTCAAGATGGCTCCTCTTCCAGTTCTCTGAGGCCAAAACTGCTTTCCCTCACTTCCCATACACACTTGCTGTAGCCAGCAGCTCCCTGCCAGCCAATCATATTGGATTACTGAGAGACACGCCTCCTCAATCATGCAGTGTGAAGGACCGCCCCTCAGTCTTCCTGTCTTCTTAGCCAGAGACAGACAAGCCATAACAACTGTCTTTTAAGGCCTCATGCACATGACCGTATGTATTTTACAGGATGCAAAAAACTGATCCGGAAAAAATACGGATGACATCCGTGTGCATTCCGTATTTTGCGGAACGGAACAGCTGGCCCCTAATAGAACAGTCCTATCCTTGTCCGTAATGCGGACAATAATAGGACACGTTCTATTTTTTGGCGGAACAGAAATACGGACATATGGAAACGGAATGCACACGGAGTAACTTCCGTTTTTTTTGCGGACCTATTGAAATAAATAGTTCCGTATACGGTCCGCAAAAAAAAAAACGGAACGGACATGGAATTAAAAGACGTTTGTGTGCATAAAGGAGCAGTGGAAAGGGACAGGGGACATTAATGAAAGCTGTTATTAGACGGTAAATACTAACAATCATTGACGGACTCACTCAGGGATACAGGCCGAGCTGTAATAAACTAGCAAATAAAAAAAATATGACAGTTACACTTTAACAGGTGAGTAAAGGTTACTTTTTTTTTTTTTACTTATTTCCTAGGTTTATGTTTAATTTTACAGATTTAGGCCTCATGCTCACATTAGTGTGAATTATGGCAAAGGGAGGGGGTTATTGAAAAGAGCTGTGCCCCTGGATATGAGATAGATAGATAGATAAATAGAAGATAGATAAAGAGATAGATAGATAGATAGATAGATAGATAGATAGATAGATAGATAGATATGAGATAGATAGATAGATAGATAGATAGATAGATAGAATATAGATAGATAGATAGATAGATAGATAGATAGATAGATAAGAGATAGATAGATATGAGATAGATAGATAGATATGAGATAGATGATTGATAGATAGATAGGAGATAGATAGATATGAGATAGATAGATATGAGATAGATGATAGATAGAAGATAGATAGATGATTGATAGATATGAGATAGATAATAGATAGATAGATAGGAGATAGATAGAAGATAGATAGATAGATAGATAGATATGAGACAGATGATTGATAGATAGATAGATAGGAGATAGCTAGATAGATAGATAGATAGAAGATAGATAGATAGATATGAGATAGATAATAGATAGATAGATAGATATGAGATAGATAATAGATAGATAATTGATAGATAGATAGATAGGAGATAGCTAGATAGATAGATAGATAGAAGATAGATAGATAGATATGAGATAGATAATAGATAGATAGATAGATATGAGATAGATAATAGATAGATAGATAGATATGAGATAGATAATAGATAGATAATAGATAGATAGATAGATAGATAGATAGATAGGAGATAGATAGATAGATATGAGATAGATAGATAGATATGAGATAGATAGATAGATAGATAGATAGATAGATAGATAGATAGATAGGAGATAGATAGATAGATAGGAGATAGATAGATAGATATGAGATAGATAGATAGATAGATAGATAGATAGATAGATAGATAGATAGATAGATAGATATGAGATAGATAATAGATAGATAGATCCCCGATCCCCTGGATCTTGTAGTCGATCCCTCGTGCTCCCGCTTGACGATCTCTTTCTCTTACTTTACACTTGCTTTGTTTTTAATCTAATTGAAGTTGGCATTTAAGCAGTAAATTGGCATCACAGGCGGCACAGATAAGGAGGTGGCCGGTCATTATCATACTTATTAAATGTCAATCAGCCGCTAAGCAATTAATGCTTCTGTAATCACAACGAGATGGTTAAATGCCAATTAAGCAGTTCAACAATCTCCCGCCATCTGAGGCGTTAATAAGGCTCTTATTACGGATTAGGTGCCATCAGCATTTCATGGCACTCCGCTTCACTTCACCTATGGCAAGTGCTATTGAATGCCATTATCAGGCATATAACGGGACAGGATGGCGATTTAGCGGCTGCCCCTATGGTGTGCGTGTCTGTGCCCCCTGGGCGTGTCCTGCTGTGTGATAAGCATTCTGTAGTCTAGGAAAGCTGGGTGACAATCACTGCGGGGTCACCCAGCTTTCTAAAACCTATCCTTACTCAGTCCTACTGACACAGCTGAGGGGCTTGTTACAATGTGTCAATATAGATTCAAGACCAGGAGATAGAGAGAGAGAGAGAGAGATCACTGCTGCTGTGTTCAGCTATGGGGGAGAGGAGCATTGGTTGTATTGGTCCCAGCAGAACAAAGTCAGGTTGGTCCCTGAAAGTAAACTACAATGTTCCCATTCCCTGACAGCAAGCAGAAATTGGAACCAACACAACTTTACCCCTACCTGGAGTTTCAGTGACATCCGTCATGAAGGAAGTTTATGCATCGTCTCAGTTTCTTCAGCCGTTTAGCTCGCCTGCAACTTCTTATAGAAAATAACGTCTCGTATCATAATTATTTATGAGTCATTAGTGATTAAGCAACAAGTAATGGAGGTAATGATAGGTTGGTGATAACAGCCGCTGTGTAAATGCAGGAGTTGTGATCTCTTTTCTGTCAATAGCGCCGCTGAGTAAAGTACAGTATCTGCCTTCAATCTATTCAGATTTGAGGAAAGTCACTGATTATTATCTAGACAAATTCTCCTGACTCCTACTCAATGACTTAATGAGGCATGACCACGTTTCTGAGCCATTATCATCATTAACTGCTCGACTGCGGCTCAAGAGATGAAACACACTACATTACCTAACCTGTACTGATCACGGGTTATATCCTGTATTATACTCCAGAGCTGCACTCACTATTCTGCTGGTGCAGTCACTGTGTACATACATTACTTATCCTGTACTGATCCTGAGTTACATCCTGTATTATACTCCAGAGCTGCACTCACTATTCTGCGGGTGCAGTCACTGTGTAAATACATTACTTATCCTGTACTGATCCTGAGTTACATCCTGTATTATACTCCAGAGCTGCACTCACTATTCTTCTGGTGCAGTCACTGTGTAAATACATTACTTATCCTGTACTGATCCTGAGTTACATCCTGTATTATACTCCAGAGCTGCACTCACTATTCTGCTGGTGCAGTCACTGTGTACATACATTACTTATCCTGTACTGATCCTGAGTTACATCCTGTATTATACTCCAGAGCTGCACTCACTATTCTGCTGGTGCAGTCACTGTGTACATACATTACATTACTTATCCTGTACTGATCCTGAGTTACATCCTGCATTATACTCCAGAGCTGCACTCACTATTCTGCTGGTGGAGTCACTGTGTACATACATTACATTACTTATCCTGTACTGATCCTGAGTTACATCCTGTATTATACTCCAGAGCTGTACTCACTATTCTGCTGATGCAGTCACTGTGTACATACATTACATTACTTATCCTGTACTGATCCTGAGTTACATCCTGTATTATACCCCAGAGCTGCACTCACTATTCTGCTGGTGCAGTCACTGTATACATACATTACATTACCTAACATGTACTGATCACGGGTTATATCCTGTATTATACTCCAGAGCTGCACTCACTATTCTGCTGATGCAGTCACTGTGTACATACATTACATTACTTATCCTGTACTGATCCTGAGTTACATCCTGTATTATACTCCAGAGCTGCACTCACTATTCTGCTGGTGCAGTCACTGTGTACATACATTACATTACTTATCCTGTACTGATCCTGAGTTACATCCTGTATTATACTCCAGAGCTGCACTCACTATTCTGCTGGTGCAGTCACTGTGTACATTACATTACTTATCCTGTACTGATCCTGAGTTACATCCTGTATTATACTCCAGAGCTGCACTCACTATTCTGCTGGTGCAGTCACTGTGTACATACATTACATTACTTATCCTGTACTGATCCTGAGTTACATCCTGTATTATACTCCAGAGCTGTACTCACTATTCTGCTGGTGGAGTCACTGTGTATATACATTACTTATCCTGTACTGATCCTGAGTTACATCCTGTATTATACTCCAGAGCTGCACTCACTATTCTGCTGGTGCAGTCACTGTGTACATACATTACATTACTTATCCTGTACTGATCCTGAGTTACATCCTGTATTATACTCCAGAGCTGCACTCACTATTCTGCTGGTGCAGTCACTGTGTACATACATTACATTACTTATCCTGTACTGATCCTGAGTTACATCCTGTATTATACTCCAGAGCTGTACTCACTATTCTGCTGGTGGAGTCACTGTGTATATACATTACTTATCCTGTACTGATCCTGAGTTACATCCTGTATTATACTCCAGAGCTGCACTCACTATTCTGCTGGTGCAGTCACTGTGTACATACATTACTTATCCTGTACTGATCCTGAGTTACATCCTGTATTATACTCCAGAGCTGCACTCACTATTCTGCTGGTGCAGTCACTGTGTACATACATTACTTATCCTGTACTGATCCTGAGTTACATCCTGTATTATACTCCAGAGCTGCACTCACTATTCTGCTGGTGCAGTCACTGTGTACATACATTACTTATCCTGTACTGATCCTGAGTTTTACAGCCAGACACGGAGGCTCCTATTGCTATCTCCTTCTTTACTGTCCACCAATAGCAGCAAAGAAAAATTTTTACATCACATAACGTAACCATAGTAACATCACCCTCCCCTCACAGTCCATATAACAGACGGCTCCTCCTCTCAATCCTCCTCTTTCTTTGCTGCTGCCACCAAGATAAGTACATGTTTTTTATGGCAGCTCATTTATGTTTAATCTAATTGTGCCTGTTCTATAGATTTGGCTTATTTTAACGTGTTTGGGATTTTCTGCACGTTCCCTGTGCAGTTATTGTGTTGTGGCCTCATGGGGGTTTTCTTACCCTGGGGCCGTTTTTATTTCTGGGGGTATTTATCCTATTTATCTTATTTATCGTTTATGGATTGATCCTTTGGTCTCCCCCTCTTTTGTGCCGCTTGCGGTGTCTCCGGTTCTCCCTCTGTTCCCCTTCCAGTGGATTTTTTACCTGTTCGGGCGCATCGTTCCCGCGCTACCGTCTTCTCTATGGCCGCGAGATCTCGCGAGATCTCGGCGGCCATCTTTGTACCCCTTTTCGGCCGCCTCCCGCTTGTTCTCACGGGATTTCGGCGGCCATTTTGGTTTTAGTCAGTGCTTGCCGCCGGGTCTCGTGAGACTTCGGCGGCCATTTTCTTTCATCGCATTCCTCCGGCTGTGCGGTCGCATCGTTCCGGAGCTCCGGTTTGACGGGTGACTAACCCTACTTCCTTGCCCTGCTGTCGGCCCATTAGTTTGCCTACACTCAGCTTCTCGCCCCTGCTCCCTCCTAGACCCTGAGGCTAGTTAGCGGTCCCTGCTGTTACCTTTATATTACTACATGCCTACCATGCCGCTCTCAGACCCTACCCCTGAGGCTGCAGCTCCTTCATCCCCTGTGAGGGATATTCAGATTATGGATGACACCCAGGCAGTAGCGCTGCAGCGCTCTGTCTCTGCCGCAATTTCTGCTGCGATGGACTCATTGTCCTCTGTGCTGTCGCAGTCGATAGCACAGGCACTGGCTGGCCACCCTGCTTCAGGGCCTGTGCTGCCTGCGGCTCCTTTAGCTCAGCAACCTCCAGTTATGAACCCTCCTGTGCCACAGGACCAATTGACTGGTGCGCCTCCGGCCACCCATGAACACGCGCATAGATCGCGTAAAAGGGCCTATCCACGCCAGGCAGAACGGGCGCGGTCTTGGAAAAGCGCTAGAGCGCAATTGATGAGTGATTCTGACGCCGAACTTGGGTCAGATGAGGAGGCTTTTGCTGGAGCCAGTGCAGGGTCAGAGGAAGAGGCTCATTCGGGGCCCAGTAACGCCCCTTGCCCTACCCCTTCTACTTCCCAAGTGAAGGATGCCTCTTCTGTAGCCGTTCCTGCATCTTCCCTTATTGACCCGTTGGGAGAACCCATGTTTGACCCTGACGTCCTCCACCATCCCAGATCGGCGGAATGGCTTCCTGCAGATCATGTGGGGAAATATCTGGAGTATTGGGTCCGCCGCCCCCTTAGTAAGGAGGCGCGCAATAAAATGAGGGCTGAATGCCCCAGGCCTATCGTGCCTAACAAGGTGTGTGACACACCGGTGGTTGACCCCAAAGTCACCCAATTTCTGGCCAAGTCGGGCTGGAACCCCCGCAAGGGTCTGGACTCAGCTCTCCGTAGCTGCCAGGATAAGCTCCTGGATATCTTTGGTCCCCTGGCCAAGTTGTTTGAATTGGCGGAGAGCGCCAGATCGGATGGGTCCCAGATTGACCCGGAAGAGATGAGGGGCTGGGTTCAGCGTGCGATCTGCATCGCTGGGAATACCAACACTTCTCTATCAATAGAGAGACGCAAGGCCATCCTATTTAAGGTGGATCCCAAATTGGCCAACCTGGCTCTTACTGAGTCCGGCGCAGACGCCCAGGGTCATCTGTTCGGCGACTCCTTTATTAAGGACCTGAGCCGCTTCGTAGGGGCTTTTACGGCCCTAGATAAGGCCCAGTCCTCCATTAGGAGAGTGTTTCAGGGACGGGTCTCCACCAGGGCCGGCAGTACTAGGGGCCGTCTGTCCGGCCGTTCCAATTTCCAAGCCCGTAATGCGGGCAGAGGCTCCTACCATCAACGTCCCGCATTTCAGGAACAGAAGTTCCCATCCCCCTTCTTCCCGGCCAGAGGTGGACAATGGCGTGGCAGATCCTATCGAGGAAATCAATCTTCACAACGCCCTTACGGTAAGTCCTCCCCCCTCGGGGGATTCTTTGGATCATTGCATAGGGGGCAGACTCCGTCGTTTTTCCCCCGCTTGGGCGGAGATAACGTCCGACCCCTGGGTGTTGTCCACGGTGGAAGGTTTCCACGTGGAACTGGTGGGCTCTCCAGACCTCATTGCCCCACCTCCCGTTTCTCCCACCCCGGCTCTGCCCAGTTGGATCTGGAGCTCTTTTCCCTCTACCACAAGCAGGCCATAGAAAGGGCCCCGCGGGGTTCACGGGGGGTGCTCAGTTCCATGTTCTTGGTCCAGAAGAAGGGGGGTCAGATGCACCCGGTCATCAACCTGCGGGCTCTGAATGCGATTGTCCGATATCGCCACTTCAAGATGGAGGGCATCCATCTACTTCGGGATCTTCTCCTGCCGGGCGACTGGTTTGTGAAGCTGGACCTCAAGGACGCTTACTTGACGGTTCCTATTGCCGCTCCTTCCAGGGACTTACTGCGTTTCCTGTGGAACGGGGAGATCTGGCGATTCACGTGTCTCCCGTTTGGCCTGTCCTCGGCCCCGTGGTGTTTCACAAAGTTGATGCGTCCGGTAGTGGCATGGCTCCGCAGTCGCGGGGTCCGCCTCATAATCTACCTGGACGACATGCTTCTCATGCATCAATCGGCCCCGACCTTACTGGTCCACCTGCGCTGGACGACGGACCTGCTCTCCCGTCTTGGGTTCCTGATCAACCACGAGAAATCGTGTTTGACCCCGTCTCAGAGGATGGAGTTCTTGGGCTTTACGGTGGACTCCGTACTGACCTCCCTCTCTCTACCCACGTCGAAATTGGTATCCATTCGCAAGGAACTCAGACGTGCCCTCGCCATACCGCAATTATCCCTCCGCCATTTGGCCAGGATCATCGGCCTCCTTGCCTCCTCGATCCAAGCGGTGTTTCCGGCCCCTCTTCATTACAGGGCTCTTCAACGGTTGAAGATCGCGCACCTCCGTGCTGGCGCTTCCTTCGCAGACACTCTGATCCTGGACCCAGAATCAAGGGAGGAGCTCGTGTGGTGGATCGACAACCTGAGGGCGTGGAACGGCAGGGCGATTTTCGGTCTCCAGCCAGAACTCACGATCGAGTCGGACGCCAGTCTCCACGGCTGGGGGGCCCACTGCAATGGAATCTCCACAGGCGGTCGGTGGTCTGTGGACGAGACTCGGATGCATATCAACGCGTTGGAGCTCCTGGCCGGGTCGTTTGCCATTCGGAGTTTCACCAGTGGTATGGCTCACGCGTGCATTCGTTTGCGGATGGACAATGTCTCTGCAGTGCGATACATCAACCGATTGGGAGGAACACGCTCGGCGACTTTGGCCCGGTTGGCGAAGGACTTCTGGTCGTTTTGTCTCTCTCGGGAGGTCATGGTTCAGGCGGAATATCTCCCTGGCCTTCACAACGGCCGAGCCGATTGGGGCTCTCGCTACCTGAGGGACAGCAGCGATTGGATGCTGGCGCCAGGGACCTTCTCCATGTTGTCCGGATACTGGGGTCCGTTTGGGATCGATCTGTTTGCCTCACGCCTCAATACCCAACTCCCGCGTTTTTTCAGCTGGCGTCCGGATCCGGCGGCGGAGGCAGTGGACGCGTTTCTCCAGTCCTGGTCCGGGTTCCTGATGTACGCATTTCCCCCGTTCGCGATGATCCCGAGGATGCTGTTGCAGGTGCGTCGTCAGTTGGCCGAGTTGGTGGTGGTGGTCCCCTTTTGGGGGACTCAGGCTTGGTTCCCGTCTCTCCTGGGTCTCCTGATCGATGTTCCTCTTCTCCTTCCGACTCGGGCGGATCTCCTCCAGGACCCTCAGGGTTTTCACCACCCTCTTCTGTCGGACGGGTCCCTGCGCCTGGTGGCATGCCGAATCTCAGGACGCCTGGAGAGATCGTCGATATTTCTGAAGCAACTAGATGCCTTTTGGACAACGCGTGGGCTCCCGGCACCAGAAAATCTTATCGGGCAGCCTGGCGATCTTGGGCTGTTTGGTGCGTGGAACGGGACTTGGATCCCGTTTCGGCCCCTGTGATTCATCTTTTGGATTTTCTTACTTCTCTTTTCGAGGCGGGGAAGGCCTATCGGACGATTAATTTGTTCAGGTCCGCGATTTCGTCCACGCATCAGGGTTTTGAGGGCGTCCCTGCGGGACAGCATCCTTCTGTGTGCCGTTTGCTTCGCGGTTCCCGCATGTCTCGTCCTCCCCGGCCTCGCTTCACCACGACCTGGGACGTGTCGGTCGTCTTGTCCTTTTTGTCCGACTGGCCTGGTAACCCTGATCTCACTTTGAGGCAGTTGTCGGCCAAGTTATTGGTTCTTTTTTGCCTTATTTCCTGCAAGCGGGTTTCCGATGTTCGAGCACTTGATCACGACGCCAGGTCCTTTACTCCGGAGGGGGTCACCTTCAATATTTCCAGACGTACGAAGACCAACATTAGGTCGGTGTCTTATCCGTCTTTTCCTTCTTCGCCGGCTCTTTGCCCGGTGGCTTGTTTGAAGGAGTACGAGTCCCGGACGCGTGCTTACCGGGCGTCTTCGGTTCCTCAGCTTTTCTTGTCCATTCGGCATCCGTTTGGTCCTGTCTCCAGCCCTACTTTGGCTCGCTGGATGAAGTGGGTTATGTCGTTGGCAGGAATTGATACTTCCATATTTACTGCTCATTCCGCTAGAGGCGCGTCGGCTACCGCTTTGGCTGTTTCGGGTGCTCGTTTGGAGGATATCCTACGTCTGGCGGACTGGTCTTCGGCGTCAACATTCAGGGAGTATTATTTTAGACCGCCTCCTCATTTGTTTTCTGCTGTTATTGCTCAACTTTAAACTTAGCAATAGGAGCCTCCGTGTCTTGCTGTAAAACTAGGTGATTTTCCTAGTCTATGACGGAAAGTCATGGTTTTATTAAAGACACGGAGGCGAGTATTGCCCGCCCTGGGTTTCCCTCCCTTACTATGTATTTCTGTGGTTTGCAGTATGATTTGCATGCTATGTATGCTGTGTCGACTCGGAATGTTTACTCTGGCGGGATCGCGTTTGACTTGCGATGTTTTATTCTGCCCATTACTTAACCTGTTTATTGCTTTCAGGAGGAAGTTGATTTGCTTCGGGTCTCCATTGACTTGTTCCAGTTCTAGCCATGTTGGCTTTTGTTGAAAAGAGGATCCGGTGCTCCGAGTTGCTGGTTTTCGTTGGGATGTTCCGGTGGTTCCGTGCTGGTCGTTTCCCGTTTCCAGGTTCCGGTTTCGTGTTCGGTGGTTCCGGTCATGGTGTCAGGCTCGTAAAGAAAGAGGAGGATTGAGAGGAGGAGCCGTCTGTTATATGGACTGTGAGGGGAGGGTGATGTTACTATGGTTACGTTATGTGATGTAAAAATTTTTCTTTGCTGCTATTGGTGGACAGTAAAGAAGGAGATAGCAATACTCGCCTCCGTGTCTTTAATAAAACCATGACTTTCCGTCATAGACTAGGAAAATCACCTAGTTACATCCTGTATTATACTCCAGAGCTGCACTCGCTATTCTGCTGATGCAGTCACTGTGTACATACATTACATTACTTATTGTCACTTCAGTGGCCATGTTTGCTGCTGTCCCACTACTTAGATAGACACACTCTTCGCTCCACTTACCTTATGTCTGTTGCAGGTCCAGCACTCCAGTAGCTGACCTGGGTGTCAGTGTTCTGTGTGTCTATTGAGTCTACTCATCATTGAATCTCTGCTTATTCTGCAGTATTGCAAGGGTTAAACCATGCTTTGGTTCTGTGTGCAGCTAGTTTCTAAAGTGTAATCAGCTTCTGCTATATATGCTGTGCTGTTTATCGCATTCTCTGCCTGAGCAATAGGTTTTCTAGCTTGCTAGATCCTGCAAAGGTAATATAATCTGCTTGTAGGCATGTATATCGACTTGGCGTGTAATCCTGTTCTCGTTAACTCTTTCTGCTATTCCCATGCTGAGGGCTGCAGATCTCAGATCCAGATGGCTAGTCCATCCCAAAGTGTGGTGGGCACAGAAGCAGTATACATATTTTCACAGCAGTAAAGTTTTAGTGTCATAAATGAGCAGAAACCTTCCTGTCCGAATCCAGTGCGCGGCCTCTGAAGTGGCCCTAAACCTTCCAAGACGTTTGTCTTCTTCCTCTGAGGGGTAGCCTCTCAGTTAAGTTTTTCTCTGGCAGCTTTTCAGTCTCAGGGATGGCATTTACCTGGATGAGGCTTCACTCTGGGCCTACTTGGTAGGAGCTAAGGCTATTTTCACACTAGCGGCAGGACAGATCTGACAGGCTGTTCACCCTGTCAGATCCGTCCTGCCGCTATTTCGCCGTGCCGCCGCTCCGTCCCGATTGACTATAATGGGGACGGGGCGGAGCTCCGGGCAGCACGGCAGAGCACGGCGAAAGGCCGCCGGACTAAAAGTACTGCATGTCCGACTTGTTAGTCCGGCGGCCTCTCACCGCGCACTGCCGTGCTGCCCGGAGCTCTGCCCCGTCCCCATTATAGTCAATCGGGACGGAGCGGCGGCACGGCGAAATAACCTGTCGGATCCGTCCTGCCGCTAGCGTGAAAGTACCCTACCACATGCACGTCTTATCTCCGGCTCTACTCAGCTTAGACTCACTAACCAGGAGACGGGACCAGCCAACCTAAGGCTAAAAAAACTGCCAGTGTTAACTATTTGCTGCCTGTATATAACCATGTGGGATATGTAGTGCACAGAAAAGAGTACTTTACCAATTAATCACAACATTTAACTTGGTAACATGAAATTAACCCTTACAATGAACCACTGGGTCACTGCACAGGCCCAGTCCTCTTTGTAGACAATTAGAAAGTCCCATCTGTAAGATATCATTACTCGTGTCATAAGACCTCCTACGACTTCATTATGATCATGGACTAATCCTCTTCTTATCAATCGGGGATACAATTCATAAAAATGTGATGTTACTGTTTAACCCTTCCAGCCCCATGGGTCCAGCGGTGGATTTTACGCCAGTGGCAGAAGCGATGCCTAGCCCCACATAGATGTGCAGATGCCCGAATAATTAGTATGATTTCAACTCCAGGACAGGCATGCCCGAAAATAATGATCTGTGACCAGCCCCTCCGCAGGGTGCCATTAATTAGCAGGAATCCTGCCGAGACTCCACTTCCTTACCAGGAGGATGCTGCATGACAGGAAGACATCTCTTGCAAAAATCCACCTTGAACCACCAAGCAGGAAGAGACAAGTCGATAATTATATCTTAGTTACACTATGTAGACGTTTTTTTTTAGATGCTAACGAGCACCCGAATTGCAAGGAGGGCTGTACCAGCAGCTGCTGGAGGTCGGTCATTTGGAGTTAGTTCCATTGATTTTTCAATCAGTTCCTCAAATTTCCTGCAGTGTTACAGGGGCGTAAAATCGTAGAGTCTGGAGTCTTTGATCATGATTCCCTACTAGCAGAAGTTTAGACTGATCAGATTTTACAGTTAAACTCAAAAGATTAGATTCATAAAGATTTATCAGTGCTACTATAGCATGGGGTGGTCTACCAGGATGTGTACACTATAGGGTGTATTCTACTGCATGCTATAGCAGTGGCGTGCCTGGGGGGGGGGGTGCGGTCCGCCCCGGGTGTCGGCTCTCAGGGGGGTGCCAGAAGCAATGAGCGCTTCCATCAATACAGATAAAAGCGCTCATTGCTGACGCCCACATACTGCGGCTGGGCACGGGGAGCGCATAGTTCCCTCCCCCGCCGCCGATCACCGCCATAGGCTTCAGGCCAAGTAGGCCTAAGGCCTATGCAGTAGTGAAATCCTAGCACAGATGTGCGTGATGACATCATCACGCGCACCTGTGCTGGGACGCAGCAGCACAGTGACGTGTGCGCGCCTTTCTCTCCTCTGCAAGCGCAGGTATTTAGCTTTCAGTTTTTTTTTTCTTGTTTTTTTATTATATGTGCCAACTTTGGGGGGGGGGACATGGGGTGGTACAAAGGAGAACATGTGGGGGGGAAATATTATGGGCGGATACTGTGTGGGGGCAAATTATTATGGTAGGGATTACTATGTGGGAGGGATCACTTTGTGGGGACAAATAATTATGGGAGGGATTACTATGTGGGGGGCAAATTACTATATGGGGCAATGTGGGAGAAACTACTGTGTGGGGGGCAGCGTGGGGGAAATTACTGTGTGGAGGAAACTACTGTGTGGGGCAAATTACTATATGGGGCAGTGTGGGGAAAATTACTGTGCGGGGGAAATAACTGTATGGGGGCAGTGTGGGGAAAATTACTGTGCGGGGGAAATAACTGTATGGGGGGGCAAATTACTATGGGGGTATTACTAAGGGCTCTTTCACACCTGCGTTCTTGTCTTCCGGCATAGAGTTCCGTCGTCGGGGCTCTATGCCGGGAGAATCCTGATCAGTTTTATCCTAATGCATTCTGAATAGAGTGAAATCCGTTCAGGATGCATCAGGATGTCTTCAGTTCCGGAACGGAACGTTTTTTGGCCGGAGAAAATACCGCAGCATGCTGCGCTTTTTGCTCCGGCCAAAAATCCTGAACACTTGCCGCAAGGCCGGATCCTGAATTGATGCCCATTGAAAGGCATTGATCCGGATCCAGCCTTAAGCTAAACGTTGTTTCGGCGCATTGCCGGATCCGACGTTTAGCTTTTTCTCAATGGTTACCATGGCTGCCGGGACGCTAAAGTCCTGGCAGCCATGGTAAAGTGTAGTGGGGAGCGGGGGAGCAGCATACTTACCATCCGTGCGGCTCCCGGGGCGCTCCAGAGTGACGTCATGGCGCCCCAAGCGCATGGATGACGTGATCGCATGGCACGTCATCCATGCGCATGGGGCGCTCTGACGTCATTCTGGAGCGCCCCGGGAGCCGCGCGGACTGTAAGTATACCGCTCCCCCGCTCCCCTCTCCTACTATGGCAACCAGGACTTTAATAGCGTCCTGGCTGCCATAGTAACACTGAACGCATTTTGAAGACGGATCCGTCTTTAAATGCTTTCAGTACACTTGCGTTTTTCCGGATCCGGCGTGTAATTCCGGCAAGTGGAGTACACGCCGGATCCGGACAACGCAAGTGTGAAAGAGGCCTAAGGTGGGCAGTGTGTGGGAAATTACTATATGGGGGCAGCGTGGGGGGCGTTGTTATTGGGGAGGCACTGTAGGGGCAATTCTATTATTTCTGGGGACACTATACAGGGATTATTGCCTGGAGCACAATATAGGGTGTTATTATTACTGGGGGCACTCTAGGGGACATTATAGCTGCTATGGACACTATAGGGACATTTGGGGTAATTTATTAAACTGGTGTAAAGCAGAACTGGCTTAGTTGCCCATAGCAACCAATCAGATTCCACCTTTCAAATTTGACATCCCTTTTGGAAATCCAGTTCTACTTTGCACCAGTTTGAAAAATGACCCCAATTATGTCTATTAGGGTCAGTATTTTTTCAGCAGTATAGTGCCTGGGGCATTGGGGGGCACAATGGGCACAGTATTGGGGGTGGCACCAGGATGGTGGGGTTGATGGAAAAACGGAGAAATCTAACGCGTCTGGGTTACAAACTCTGTAGAGACGAGATGCAGCTGAAAGAATTTGTCATGGTGGTCTAATGGAGGAGAAGAGGAAAGAGAAGGTCTACATGACAGGATATGTCCCTGGATGTAAGAGGTATGTGGTCAAGTATTGTGGGGGGGGTGCCAGAGAAAGGACCCGCTCCGGGTGCCAAACACCCTAGGCACGCCACTGTGCTATAGTAGTATTGGTTGGGTTTACTGCTGGTGGTCTTAGGATTTTTCCTCTTAGGAAGGGTCTTGACTCCATGTTCTCTGCTCCCTCTGGATTTAGGAAAGTCCTCACACAGAGAGTAATCACAATCCCATCCTCTGCTCCTTTTGGATGTAAGAAAGCCCGAGGAGCAGGCCCTACTGACTGAAGAACAAGGGTGACACCAGAGAAAGTATCCCCAACCATGTCCTCTGCTCTCTCTGGATCTAGGAAAGTCCACCCGCTGAGAGTCTTCACAGTCCCATCCTCTGCTCCTTCTGGATCTAGGAAAAGCCAAGAAGCAGACCCTGGTACTAGGTTCACAACAACCTGAGGCCCAGACCTCTGTTCCAGAGAGAGTATCCATAACCATGTCCTCTGCTCCATCTGGGTCTAGGAAAGTCCAAGGAGCGGACCCTGCTGAACAGGGGGTCAGGAGGCCTATGCCTTTCAATAATACCACCAAGGTGGAGTCAGACTGGCCCACCAGATACCAAAGGTGCTAACGTAGGTGCTGGATCTGAGACAAAAATAAACCCCACAGGTCCAGCATAAGACAACCCATTCAGAGGTGACTTTGGGACCAATCACTTGCCACTAGGGTCTATTTCTTATGAGATGCATCACAGATAACTTATCAGTCACATGTACATGTTATGTAAAGATAGAGGATAGTTTTCAGAGTCTTCTCCTTTGACGGGACCAAGGAACCAAATCCCAGCACTGCCCAAAGGCACATGAAACTTGTGCCTTAGGGATCAACCCATTAGGACATTTTCCTAAATTCCGCTTTCATCTTCAAACAATTTTTTACATTGACAATCTAGTACTGAACTCATGCAAAGTCTCAGTCGGAAAGAGTTAAGCAGAGATTTTGTCTTGACTTTTTTGTCTTGCGGCGCTCTGATTGGATCAGGAAGCCATCGTTCCACGGGCAATCACATATATTGTTCTCGCTCATCCCCGGTTACATTGGCTTCTGCATCTGGTGACAGATAAGCTTTCCCCATTGTTTTATTGTAGTAGCTGATGCTATATTTAAGAAAATGGAGATACAGATTGAAGAATTAGCCCTTCTTATGATTTGTCATCTTCTATTTTTCTATTTTCACCCAGATGATCTTTTCGATCTTCTAGCTTGGGTGTTAATACTTATTAAAGAGCATTTCAGCCAATTATTTGGCATTATTTAGCATCTGTAAAATGTCTCTCAATGGTTGAAATCTTTTCTTTTCTCGTCCAGCTTTGCCAGTTACATGGGGTCCTTGGTCAATATGGTCATATGTACTGTAGCTCCAGACTACAGATCACTGATTAGACTTTGCAGTGTTACGTAGATTTGTTAGCACTACCAACCCTGGAGAGGAAGGAGGTTGTTATGTTTCCCATAGGTTCTGGTCAAATAGTGTCCCTGGAAGCTGATTCTCATCCAGCTGGCAGCAGGTATGCTGATAGCAGACTGCCAGATGGGGGCGCAGAGTCGCACAGCAAGAAAGAAGACCAAGTCTGAGTTAAGGGTACTAGAAGAAGCTTGGCAACTTTCTAGAAAGCAGTTCCAGGAGACCACTAATGTACCATCAATTTTTCATTCTTAAACCCAACATGGAGGTGTGGGACCAGTTGGACACATCCCCGGGATGGGTTTGAGATCTGATAGAAGGCAGGGCTAGGGACATAGCATAGGCCGGAATTGTCAACAGAATGGTGAACGTGAAATCCAAAATTGAGTAGAAGTGGAAGAAGATCAAACCAGGATCAGTGTTTAGAATATTCATGAACCATCGAATTTAAGAATATTTGGTCAAACACATGAACTCACAGAAGAAGACAGGAGAATAGCCCAAAAACTCACCACAGTTTGGTCTCCAAGCACTGGAGTACTGGATCAGTGAGAGTGACATGATGGTCCAGTTCTTGGTCATAAAGCTGAAGCCACGCATCACCAAGAGAGGAGAACTGTGGTGTCACCTTAACAATGGGATACCATGAACCTGAGCAGGCCAGTACAGCACTTGCCTGGCTGAAAAGTTGCCGTGAAAGCTTGCAGCACCCAACAGAAGTAGGTCATGGACTTCAATGGAGGTATTCCTCAACCCACAGGGTCTCTATACAGTGTGGTACTTTAGTTCCTTAGGCCCATCTAAAATCTGAACATGTACAGTACAGACCAAAAGTTTGGACACACCTTCTCATTCAAAGAGTTTTCTTTATTTTCATGACTGTGAAAATTGTAGATTCACACTGAAGGCATCAAAACTATGAATTAACACATGTGGAATTATATACATAACAAAAAAGTGTGAAACAACTGATAATATGTCATATTCTAGGTTCTTCAAAGTAGCCACCTTTTGCTTTGATTACTGCTTTGCACACTCTTGGCATTTTCTTGATGAGCATCAAGAGCTAGTCACCTGAAATGGTCTTCCAACAGTCTTGAAGGAGTTCCCAGAGATGCTTAGCACTTGTTGGCCCTTTTGCCTTCACTCTGCGGTCCAGCTCACCCCAAACATAGAAACATAGAAACATAGAATGTGTCGGCAGATAAGAACCATTTGGCCCATCTAGTCTGCCCAAACCATCTCTATTGGGTTCAGGCTCGGTGACTGTGGAAGCCAGGTCATCTGGCGTAGCACCCCATCACTCTCCTTCATGGTCAAATAGCCCTTACACAGCCTGGAGGTGTGTTTGGGGTCATTGTCCTGTTGAAAAATAAATGATGGTCCAACTAAAGTCAAACCAGATGGAATAGCATGCCGCTGCAAGATGCTGTGGTAGCCATGCTGGTTCAGTATGCCTTCAATTTTAAATAAATCCCCAACAGTGTCACCAGCAAAGCACCCCCACACCATCACACCTCCTCCTCCATGCTTCACGGTGGGAACCAGGCATGTAGAGTCCATCCGTTCACCTTTTCTGCATCGCACAAAGACATGGTGGTTGGAACCAAAGATCTCAAATTTGGACTCATCAGACCAAAGCACAGATTTCCACTGGTCTAATGTCCATTCCTTGTGTTCTTTAGCCCAAACAAGTCTCTTCTGCTTGTTGCCTGTCCTTAGCAGTGGTTTCCAAGCAGATATTCTACCATGAAGGCCTGATTCACACAGTCTCCTCTTAACAGTTGTTCTAGAGATGTGTCTGCTGCTAGAACTCTGTGTGGCATTGACCTGGTCTCTAATCTGAGCTGCTGTTAACCTGCGATCTCTGAGGCTGGTGACTCGGATGAACTTATCCTCCGCAGCACAGGTGACTCTTGGTCTTCTTTCCTGGGGCGGTCCGCATGTGAGCCAGTTTCTTTGTAGCGCTTGATAGTTTTTGTGACTGCACTTGGGGACACGTTCAAAGTTTTCCCAATTTTTCGGACTAACTGACCTTCATTTCTTAAAGTAATGATGGCCACTCGTTTTTCTTTACTTAGCTGATTTTTTCTTGGCATAATACAAATTCTAACAGTCTATTCAGTAGGACTATCAGCTGTGTATCCACCTGACTTCTCCACAACGCAACTGATGGTCACAACCCCATTTATAAGGCAAGAAATCCCACTTATTAAACCTGACAGGGCACACCTGTGAAGTGAAGACCATTTCAGGTGACTACCTCTTGAAGCTCATCAAGAGAATGCCAAGAGTGTGCAAAGCAGTAATCAAAGCAAAAGGTGGCAACTTTGAAGAACCTAGAATATGACATATTTTCAGTTGTTTCACACTTTTTTGTTATGTATATAATTCCACATGTGCTAATTCATAGTTTTGATGCCTTCAGTTTGAAGTTACAATTTTCATAGTCATGAAAATAAAGAGAACTCTTTGAATAAGAAGGTGTGTCCAAACTTTTGGTCTGTACTGTACATGTTATCCTTACCTCCAAAGTCAATACCAAATCGGGTTGACTTCTGCTGGATCTTTTGTATCTCATTATTTTGTCAGAGCCTGGATCACGGGAAGATCTCCTGTACTATGGTGAGCCGGTTGACCCTCCCTCTGCAGCAAGAACACCACATATAGGCTAAAGTAGCTTTACAGTTCCATTTTTCTCGTCATTCATACACTGAACAGATAAGTAAAGTTTATCTACGTTCATAGCTGCTATTTTATCTGCATCTCTAGAAGTCAATGATACCACTGTTGTCTCGTTCCTCTATCCCTCCTGGAGAGCAAACCACTTCAGCCCCCATAGACGCTCTCGCTGTCTTGGCGCATACTTTAGCTTTGTTTCAGAAACTTCAGAGATTCCCTAGTGGCACAAGCAGAACTTCCAGGGCACATCAGTCGCCTGCGCCAAGCGGAGACAAATTATCCAGGAAATCTCCAGGGCTCTTGACTCTGTGCTTGTCATTCCAGATGAAACAGTAGCACACAGCGGATTATATAGGTGATACCAACCAGCCTCCTCATGACAGACCATCCAGCATCGCTAGGTCTGGGGAGGTAAATCGCAATACATCAGGGAGGGCTTCAGATTATTACATCTCTGCTCAATGACCTCTTGAAATGATTGTGGCCCATCAGCTGTGGCTACGGTATATGACATAATGGGGCCATGGGTCGAGTATCTACTGGCATGATACTGTATTTAGGATTAAGAGAGGATATCGTAGATGCAAATTGACCGGAGCCCCAAATACACTCATCAAAAAGTAATATTCTGGACCCATTTGGCTCATATATGAAGAGCCAGGACCACATTATGAGGGTCTTGGCTTCTTAGGTTGCTCTTCATCTGAAATGGGGGCAACACAATGACTAAAAGGAATGCAAAGTGTTAAAGTTATACCCTATCCTGTGGAGTTGAGTCAGTGAGGGTCTGACCTCTAGAAATGCTTGTGGCCCATCAGCCATCGCTACGGTATATGACATAATGGTGCCAAGGGTGGAGTATCTCCTGGTACAGCACAGTATTAAGGACTAAGAGAGTATATCATATACCCAAATGGACCAGAGCCCTAAATACCCCCATCAAAAAAGTAATATTCTGGACCAATTTGGCTCATATATGAAGAGCCAGGACCACATTATGGAGGACATTATGAGGGTCTCAGCTTCTTAGGTTGTTCTCCAACTGAAATGGGAGGAATCACAATGACTAAAAGGGGGTGCAAAGTGTTAAAGCTATACCCTATCCTGTGGAGTCTAGTCAATCAGGGTCTGACCTCTAGAATCCCAACTGATCATGAGAACGGGGTCATATGTCTCCCTGCATGAATAGAGCAGTGGTCAAATATTAGGGCTATTGCTCCATTCATACACGAAGGCATAGAAACCCCATCCTTGTGATCAGTGGGTATCCCAGACACCCATGGATCAGACACTTATCCCATATCCTGTGCATACTTTAAACCTTGCCACACCGCCTAAGTAGGGGGTTAATTTTTAATCTTTGCAATGGGGCCCCCGGGTGAAACACAAAGCCTAATGCTGTAGCTCATGATATCTAGACTAAAGGCTGTTCCCCGCATTACTGCTCCAGTGGCACGCTACATCATTACGGTCCAGCTATTGTGCCCACAACACTTCCAGCTCTGCTACGCAGAACATTCCCCCGTCTGAGTTCCCACTTCATACCTGCCAACTTGATTCTTTTTCACTGTGAGATAACATTCTCCTTTCTCTGCTTTTCACACTAATTTTCCAGATGCAATAACTAGAAACTTAAGTCGCAAATGCATTTCATGCCAACTGAATTCATCCCCGCTGACTGCAGCGAGAAACCAAGTACGAGAAGCAAAAGCCGGTTATTATCTCACAGCGCAGAACACTATGGATGGCGGCATGTCTATTATATACAACACATTCCACTGCACAGGACAATGCCTGTCACACCGCCAGCCCTGATACCAAGGCAGAAGAAAAAATATGACTACCCCTTCTATATGTTCATAAGCATATTCTGTTACATAGCGGGCAGTATCATAGTAGTTATATCCTTGTACATAGGGGCAGTATTATAGTAGTTATATTCTTGTACATAGGAGCAGTATTATAGCAGTTATATTCTTGTACATAGGAGCAGTATTATAGTAGTTATATTCTTGTACATAGGAGGCAGTATTATAGTAGTTATATTCTTGTACATAGGAGGCAGTATTATAGTAGTTATATTCTTGTACAAAGGAGCAGTATCATAGTAGTTATATCCTTGTACATAGGGGCAGTATTATAGTAGTTATATTCTTGTACATAGGAGCAGTATTATAGCAGTTATATTCTTGTACATAGGAGCAGTATTATAGTAGTTATATTCTTGTACATAGGAGGCAGTATTATAGTAGTTATATTCTTGTACATAGGAGGCAGTATTATAGTAGTTATATTCTTGTACAAAGGAGCAGTATCATAGTAGTTATATCCTTGTACATAGGGGCAGTATTATAGTAGTTATATTCTTGTACATAGGAGCAGTATTATAGCAGTTATATTCTTGTACATAGGAGCAGTATTATAGTAGTTATATTCTTGTACATAGGAGGCAGTATTATAGTAGTTATATTCTTGTACATAGGAGGCAGTATTATAGTAGTTATATTCTTGTACAAAGGAGCAGTATTATAGTAGTTATATTCTTGTACATAGGAGGCAGTATTATAGTAGTTATATTCTTGTATATAGGAGGCAGTATTATAGTAGTTATATTCTTGTACATAGGAAGCAGTGTTATAGTAGTTATATACTTGTACATAGGAGGCAGTATTATAGCAGTTATATTCTTGTACATAGGAGGCAGTATTATAGCAGTTATATTCTTGTACATAGGAGGCAGTATTATAGTAGTTATATTCTTGTACATAGGAGCAGTATTATAGTAGTTATATTCTTGTACATAGGAGGCAGTATTATAGCAGTTATATTCTTGTACATAGGAGGCAGTATTATAGCAGTTATATTCTTGTACAGACGTGGACAAAATTGTTGGTACCCTTTGGTCAATGAAAGAAAAAGTCACAATGGTCACAGAAATAACTTTAATCTGACAAAAGTAATAATAAATTAAAATTCTATAAATGTTAACCAATGAAAGTCAGACATTGTTTTTCAACCATGCTTCAACAGAATTATGTAAAAAAATAAACTCATGAAACAGGCATGGACAAAAATGATGGTACCCCTAGAAAACACAGAACATAATGTGACCAAAGGGACATGTTAATTCAAGGTGTGTCCACTAATTAGCATCACAGGTGTCTACAACCTTGTAATCAGCCATTGGGCCTATATATATGGCTCCAGGTAATCACTGTGTTGTTTGGTGATATGGTGTGTACCACACTCGACATGGACCAGAGGAAGCAAAGGAAAGAGCTGTCTCAAGAGATCAGAAAGAAAATTATAGACAAGCATGTTAAAGGTAAAGGCTATAAGACCATCTCCAAGCAACTAGATGTTCCTGTGAGTACAGTTGCACATATTATTCATAAGTTTAAGATCCATGGGACTGTAGCCAACCTCCCTGGACGTGGCCGCAGGAGGAAAATTGATGACAAATCTAAGAGACGGATAATCCGAATGGTAACAAAAGAGCCTAGAAAGACTTCTAAAGAGATTCAAGGTGAACTTCATGCTCAAGGAACATCAGTGTCAGATCGCACCATCCGTCGTTGTTTGAGCCAAAGTGGACTACATGGGAGACGACCAAGGAGGACACCATTGTTGAAAACGAATCATAAAAAAGCAAGACTGGAATATGCCAAACTACATGTTGACAAGCCACAAAGCTTCTGGGAGAATGTCCTGTGGACAGATGAGACAAAAATCGAAGTTTTTGCCAAGGCACATCAGCTGTATGTTCACAGACGAAAAAATGAAGCATATCAAGAAAAGAACACTGTCCCTACTGTGAAACATGGAGGAGGCTCTGTTATGTTCTGGGGCTGCTTTGCTGCGTCTGGCACAGGGTGTCTTGAATCTGTGCAGGGTACAATGAAATCTCAAGACTATCAAGGAATTCTAGAGAGAAATGTACTAGCCAGTGTCAGAAAGCTTGGTCTCAGTCGCAGGTCATGGGTCTTGCAACAGGACAATGACCCAAAACACACCGCTAAAAACACCCAAGAATGGCTAAGAGGAAAAAATTGGACTATTCTAAAGTGGCCTTCTATGAGCCCTGACCTCAATCCTATTGAGCATCTTTGGAAGGAGCTGAAACATGCAGTCTGGAAAAGGCACCCTTCAAACCGGACACAACTGGAGCAGTTGCTCATGAGGAGTGGGCCAAAATACCTGCTGAGAGGTGCAGATGTCTCATTGACAGTTACAGGAAGCGTTTGATTGCAGTGATTGCCTCAAAAGGTTGCGCAACAAAATATTAGTTAGGGGTACCATCATTTTTGTCCATGCCTGTTTCATGAGTTTATTTTTTTACATAATTCTGTTGAAGCATGGTTGAAAAACAATGTCTGACTTTCATTGGTTAACATTTATAGAATTTTAATTTATTATTACTTTTGTCAGATTAAAGTTATTTCTGTGACCATTGTGACTTTTTCTTTCATTGACCAAAGGGTACCAACAATTTTGTCCACGTCTGTACATAGGAGGCAGTATTATAGTAGTTATATTCTTGTACAAAGGAGCAGTATTAAAGTAGTTATATTCTTGTACATAGGAGGCAGTATCATAGTAGTTATATTCTTGTACATAGGAAGCAGTGTTATAGTAGTTTATATACTTGTACCATAGGCAATTAGTTTACTAGCATTGTAGTTATATTCTTGTACATAGGAGCAGTATTATAGTAGTTATATTCTTGTACATAGGAGCAGTATTATAGTAGTATATTCTTGTACATAGGAGCAGTATTATAGTAGTTATATTCTTGTACATAGGAGCAGTATTATAGTAGTTATATTCTTGTACATAGGAGCAGTATTATAGTAGTTATATTCTTGTACATAGGGCAGTATTATAGTAGTTATATTCTTGTACATAGGAGGCAGTATTATAGTAGTTATATTCTTGTACATAGGAGCAGTATTATAGTAGTTATATTCTTGTACATAGGAGCAGTATTATAGTAGTTATATTCTTGTACATAGGAGCAGTATTATAGTAGTTATATTCTTGTACATAGGAGCAGTATTATAGTAGTTATATTCTTGTACATAGGAGCAGTATTATAGTAGTTATATTCTTGTACATAGGAGGCAGTATTATAGTAGTTATATTCTTGTACATAGGACAGTATTATAGTAGTTATATTCTTGTACATAGGGCAGTATTATAGTAGTTATATTCTTGTACATAGGAGGCAGTATTATAGTAGTTATATTCTTGTACATAGGAGCAGTATTATAGTAGTTATATTCTTGTACATAGGAGCAGTATTATAGTAGTTATATTCTTGTACATAGGGCAGTATTATAGTAGTTATATTCTTGTACATAGGAGCAGTATTATAGTTATATTCTTGTACATAGGAGCAGTATTATAGTAGTTATATCTTGTACATAGGAGCAGTATTATAGTAGTTATATTCTTGTACATAGGAGCAGTATTATAGTAGTTATATTCTTGTACATAGGAGCAGTATTATAGTAGTTATATTCTTGTACATAGGAGCAGTATTATAGTAGTTATATTCTTGTACATAGGAGCAGTATTATAGTAGTTATATTCTTGTACATAGGAGCAGTATTATAGTAGTTATATTCTTGTACATAGGAGCAGTATTATAGTAGTTATATTCTTGTACATAGGAGCAGTATTATAGTAGTTATATTCTTGTACATAGGAGCAGTATTATAGTAGTTATATTCTTGTACATAGGAGCAGTATTATAGTAGTTATATTCTTGTACATAGGGCAGTATTATAGTAGTTATATTTTTGTACATAGGAGGCAGTATTATAGTAGTTATATTCTTGTACATAGGAGCAGTATTATAGTAGTTATATGTACATAGGAGCAGTATTATAGTAGTTATATTCTTGTACATAGGAGCAGTATTATAGTAGTTATATTCTTGTACATAGGAGCAGTATTATAGTAGTTATATTCTTGTACATAGGAGCAGTATTATAGTAGTTATATTCTTGTACATAGGAGCAGTATTATAGTAGTTATATTCTTGTACATAGGGCAGTATTATAGTAGTTATATTCTTGTACATAGGGCAGTATTATAGTAGTTATTCTTGTACATAGGAGCAGTATTATAGTAGTTATTCTTGTACATAGGGCAGTATTATAGTAGTTATATTCTTGTACATAGGAGCAGTATTATAGTAGTTATATTCTTGTACATAGGAGGCAGTATTATAGTAGTTATATTCTTGTACATAGGAGCAGTATTATAGTAGTTATATTCTTGTACATAGGAGCAGTATTATAGTAGTATATTCTTGTACATAGGAGCAGTATTATAGTATTTATTCTTGTACATAGGGCAGTATTATAGTAGTTATATTCTTGTACATAGGAGCAGTATTATAGTAGTTATATTCTTGTACATAGGAGCAGTATTATAGTAGTTATATTCTGTACATAGGAGCAGTATTATAGTAGTTATATTCTTGTACATAGGAGCAGTATTATAGTAGTTATATTCTTGTACATAGGAGCAGTATTATAGTAGTTATATTCTTGTACATAGGAGCAGTATTATAGTAGTTATATCTTGTACATAGGAGCAGTATTATAGTAGTTATATTCTTGTACATAGGAGCAGTATTATAGTAGTTATATTCTTGTACATAGGAGCAGTATAGCATTTATTTCTTGTACATAGGAGCAGTATTATAGTAGTTATATTCTTGTACATAGGCAGTATTATAGTAGTTATATTCTTGTACATAGGAGCAGTATTATAGTAGTTATATTCTTGTACATAGGAGCAGTATTATAGTAGTTATATTCTTGTACATAGGAGCAGTATTATAGTAGTTATATTCTTGTACATAGGAGCAGTATTATAGTAGTTATATTCTTGTACATAGGAGCAGTATTATAGTAGTTATATTCTTGTACATAGGAGCAGTATTATAGTAGTTATATTCTTGTACATAGGAGCAGTATTATAGTAGTTATATTCTTGTACATAGGAGCAGTATTATAGTAGTTATATCTTGTACATAGGAGGTATTATAGTAGTTATATTCTTGTACATAGGAGCAGTATTATAGTAGTTATATTCTTGTACATAGGAGCAGTATTATAGTAGTTATATTCTTGTACATAGGAGCAGTATTATAGTAGTTATATTCTTGTACATAGGAGCAGTATTATAGTAGTTATATTCTTGTACATAGGAGGCAGTATTATAGTAGTTATATTCTTGTACATAGGAGCAGTATTATAGTAGTTATATTCTTGTACATAGGAGGCAGTATTATAGTAGTTATATTCGTTGTACATAGGGAGGCAGTATTATAGTAGTTATATTCTTGTACATAGGAGGCAGTATTATAGTAGTTATATTCTTGTACATAGGAGGCAGTATTATAGTAGTTATATCTTGTACATAGGAGGCAGTATTATAGTAGTTATATTCTTGTACATAGGAGCAGTATTATAGTATTTATATTCTTGTACATAGGAGGCAGTATTATAGTAGTTATATTCTTGTACATAGGAGCAGTATTATAGTAGTTATATTCTTGTACATCAGGAGCAGTATTATAGTAGTTATATTCTTGTACATAGGAGGCAGTATTATAGTTAGTTATATTCCTTGTACATAGGAGCAGTATTATAGTAGTTATATTCTTGTACATAGGAGCAGTATTATAGTAGTTATATTCTTGTACATACGGAGCAGTATTATAGTAGTTATATTCTTGTACATAGGGGCAGTATTATAGTAGTTATATTCTTGTACATAGGAGCAGTATTATAGTAGTTATATTCTTGTACATAGGGGCTATTATAGTAGTTATATTCTTGTACATAGGAGCAGTATTATAGTAGTTATATTCTTGTACATAGGAGCAGTATTATAGTAGTTATATTCTTGTACATAGGAGCAGTATTATAGTAGTTATATTCTTGTACATAGGAGCAGTATTATAGTAGTTATATTCTTGTACATAGGAGCAGTATTATAGTAGTTATATTCTTGTACATAGGAGCAGTATTATAGTAGTTATATTCTTGTACATAGGAGCAGTATTATAGTAGTTATATTCTTGTACATAGGAGCAGTATTATAGTAGTTATATTCTTGTACATAGGAGCAGTATTATAGTAGTTATATTCTTGTACATAGGAGCAGTATTATAGTAGTTATATTCTTGTACATAGGAGCAGTATTATAGTAGTTATATTCTTGTACATAGGAGCAGTATTATAGTAGTTATATTCTTGTACCTAGGCAGGCAGTTTTATAGTAGTTATATTTACTGTACATAGGAGGCAGTATTATAGTAGTTATATCTTGTACATAGGAGCAGTATTATAGATTATATTCTTGTACATAGGAGCAGTATATAGTAGTTCTATTCTTGTACATAGGAGCAGTATTATAGTAGTTATATTCTTGTACATAGGAGGCAGTATTTATAGCAGTTATATTCTGTACATAGGAGGCAGTATTATAGTCAGTTATATCTTGTACATAGGAGGCAGTATTATAGAGTTCTATTCTTGTACATAGGGAGGCCAGTATTATAGTAGTTATATTCTTGTACATAGGAGCAGTATTATAGTAGTTATATTCTTGTACATAGGAGCAGTAGTTATAGTAGTTATATCTGTACATAGGAGGCAAGTAGTATAGTAGTATATTCTTGTACATAGGAGCAGTATTATAGTAGTTATATTCTTGTACTAGGAGGCAGTATCTTATAGCAGTTATATTCTTGTACATAGGAGGCAGTATTATAGTAGTTATATCTTGTACATAGGAGCAGTATTATAGTAGTTATATTCTTGTACATAGGCGGCAGTATTATAGTAGTTATATTCTTGTACATAGGAGGCAGTATTATAGCAGTTATATTCTTGTACATAGGAGGCAGTATTATAGTAGTTATATTCTTGTACATAGGAGGCAGTATTATAGTAGTTATATTCTTGTACATAGGAGCAGTATTATAGTAGTTATATTCTTGTACATAGGAGCAGTATTATAGTAGTTATATTCTTGTACATAGGAGCAGTATTATAGTAGTTATATTCTTGTACATAGGAGCAGTATTATAGTAGTTATATTCTTGTACATAGGAGCAGTATTAGTAGTTATATTCTTGTACATAGGCAGTATTATAGTAGTTATATTCTTGTACATAGGAGCAGTATTATAGTAGTTATATTCTTGTACATAGGAGCAGTATTATAGTAGTTATATTCTTGTACATAGGAGCAGTATTATAGTATATTCTTGTACATAGGAGCAGTATTATAGTAGTTATATTCTTGTACATAGGAGCAGTATTATAGTAGTTATATTCTTGTACATAGGAGCAGTATTATAGTAGTTATATTCTTGTACATAGGAGCAGTATTATAGTAGTTATATTCTTGTACATAGGAGCAGTATTATAGTAGTTATATTCTTGTACATAGGAGCTATTATAGTAGTTATATTCCTTTACATAGAGCAGTATTATAGTAGTTATATTCTTGTACATAGGAAGCAGTATTATAGTAGTTATATTCCTTGTACATAGGAGCCGTATTATAGTAGTTCTATTCTGTACATAGGAAGCAGTATTATTAGTAGTTATATTGTTGTACATAAGGAGGGCAGTAATTTATAGTAGTTATATTCTTGTATCATAGGAAGCAGTATTCATTAGTAGTTATATACTTGTCCATAGGGCAAGCCGTATTATAGTAGTTATCTCTTGTACATAGGAGGCAGTATTATAGCTAGTATATTTCTGTACATAGGGGCAGTATTATAGTAGTTGTATTCTTGTCCACCAGGAGGCAGTAAGTATTATAAGTAGTTAATAATTCTTTGTACATAGGAAGCCAGTATTTATAGTAGTTCTATTCCTTGCTACAGTTAGGAGGCAGTATTATAGTAGTTATATATTCTGTACATAGGATCCAGTATTATAGTAGTTATATTCTTGTACATAAGGAGCAGTATTATAGTAGTTATAGTACTTTGTACCCTAGGAGCAGTATTATAGTTAGTATATTCTTGGTACATAGGGGGCAGTATTATAGTAGTTCTATTCTTGTTACATAGGAGGCAGTATTATAGTAGTTATATTCTTGTACATAGGAGCAGTATTATAGTAGTTATATTCTTGTACATAGGAGCAGTATTATAGTAGTTATATTCTTGTACATAGGAGCAGTATTATAGTAGTTATATTCTTGTACATAGGAAGTATTATAGTAGTTATATTCTTGTACATAGGAGCAGTATTATAGTAGTTATATTCTTGTACATAGGAGCAGTATTATAGTAGTTATATTCTTGTACATAGGAGCAGTATTATAGTAGTTATATTCTTGTACATAGGAGCAGTATTATAGTAGTTATATTCTTGTACATAGGAGCAGTATTATAGTAGTTATATTCTTGTACATAGGAGCAGTATTATAGTAGTTATATTCTTGTACATAGGAGCAGTATTATAGTAGTTATATTCTTGTACATAGGAGCAGTATTATAGTAGTTATATTCTTGTACATAGGAGCAGTATTATAGTAGTTATATTCTTGTACATAGGAGCAGTATTATAGTAGTTATATTCTTGTACATAGGAGCAGTATTTTATATTCCTGTACATAGGAGTAGTTATAGTAGTTATTCTTGTACATAGGAGTAGTATTATAGTAGTTATATTCTTATACATAGGAGGCAGTATTATAGTAGTTATATTCTTGTACATAGGAGTAGTATTATAGTAGTTATATTCTTGTACATAGGAGCAGTATTATAGTAGTTATATTCTTGTACATAGGAGCAGTATTATAGTAGTTATATTCTTGTAGATGGGAGGCAGTATTATAGTAGTTATATTCTTGTACATAGAAGCAGTATTATAGTAGTTATATTCTTGTACATAGGAGCAGTATTATAGTAGTTATATTCTTGTACACATGAGCAGTATTATAGTAGTTATATTCTTGTACATAGGAGGCAGTATTATAGTACTTGTATTCTTGTACATAGGGGCAGTATTATAGTAGTTATATTCTTGTACATAGGAGGCAGTATTATAGTAGTTATATTCTTGGACATAGGGAACAGTATTATAGTAGTTATATTCCTGTACATAGGAGCAGTATTATAGTAGTTATATTCTTGTACATAGGAGCAGTATAATAGTAGTTATATTCTTGTACATAGCTGGCAGTATTATAGTAGTTACATTCTTGTACATAGGAGCAGTATTATGGTAGTTATTTTCTTGTACATATATTCCTTGTACATAACAGGCAGTATTATAGTAGTTATATTCTTGTACATAGGAGCAGTATTATAGTAGTTATATTCTTGTACATAGGAGCAGTATTATAGTAGGTATATTCTTGTACATAGGAGCAGTATTATAGTAGTTATATTCCTGTACATAGAAGCAGTATTATAGTAGTTATATTCCTGTACATAGGAGCAGTATTATAGTAGTTATATTCTTGTACATAGCAGGCAATATTATAGTAGTTATATTCTTGTACATAGGAGCAGTATTTTAGTAGTTATATTCTTGTACATAGGAGCAGTATTATAGTAGTTATATTCTTGTACATAGCAGGCAGTATTATAGTAGTTATATTATTGTACATAGCAGGCAGTATTATAATAGTCTCTAGACCTGTACACCACCTAGGGACACGTTGACAGGTGGTCCTTTGCTTTCGCCTTATCCAACCTGTTGCTTGAGACAAATTCAATATGTTATTCAGGTTATGTCTACAGAGGTTGCTTGTATAGATTGATGCCACCTATTGGGAAGTAAGTATGTCCCCATTCTTTCTCTGTATAGCACTGACATGGGTTCCTACGCTGATATGTTTGCCATTGTTCGGTCCATATTCAGCTCCTCTCTTTATTACTTGTCCTCCCTATGAAGTAGCTTCTTTGCTGCAGGTTAGTAGTAGTCTATAGTGTGCCTATTGGCGGCAGTGGTCCAGGCTATGTATACACACTTAATTAACAGCGGAGCTGGCTTGCAGACCACTTTTCTGATGCAGTGCGAGAGCAGTAGGCAGGGTCCTGACCAAGTGTTTTAAGGCTGCAATCATCCAGGGATCCCGATGCAAGATAATTACAAGTTTATATTTTTCTTTGTCACTGCACAGACAGCATAATGACAAGAACATGATGCAAGGAGTAGAGAACCAGGGAGAAAAAATGCCCAGGATGGCAGATTCCAGCCTTTACCGAGTCCCCAGTGGGACCGACTGTCTGACCCAATGTGTCAGTTCTGACGTCCATTCTACTAACCGGTTTATAAAGCAGCTGAGAGAATCTTTGAAGTTTCAACTCTCCATATCTCCTCTATGGAAAGGTCTAACTCCCTAATTGCCTCCATTTGCTGAGCCAGCTCCCCGGAAAGTGAAGAATTTTTCGTTCTCCTCCATTAACCCTCCAGTACAAGGACTGATCATTCTATGGTGCTACCATCAAGACAAGGGGCCAGGATGGGACATCTCGTGGGTGTGGGATGTAAGAAAACCAGGAAGGGGTTAACTCCGTGCATCATGCTAATGGGTTTCTCGGTCTTTGCATGTGGAGTAAATGTGTTTGTTGAATGTGTGCAAACTGAGAATTGATTCTTGCAGGTGCCAAGACGTTCAGATGGTTGAGAGTTGCATTAAAACCACTTGTCGCTGCCGGGGTTGGCGGGTCAGTGATGGGTGAAAGGTCTGCTGGGTACTGGGATTGGATCTGCACCAAGGCTCCTTTCTTGGCCACCTATTTAAGGGGATTACATATGAGAAAAACATGTCCGTTTTGTTTGTTTGCTTTTTTCTTTTTTTTACTTTTTTACAAAAACAGCGCCGCAGCTGACGACAGGTGGTGTCTGGTATTGCAGCTCAGTTCCATTCACTTCAATGATTTGAGGTGCAGTACCAGACGTAACCTGAGGGCAAGTGTGGTGCTGCTTTTCTCACTCTGGACAGCCCCTTTAAATATGAACTTGAGATTGTATTGCACACATAGGAGGGAATCCATCATTTGATTTGGTTTTCTGCCATAGGAAAAAAAAAATTGTGACTCCATCCAAGGACATATATCATACTTGTTAACTCTCCCAGAACATCTGGAAGGCTCCCTGAAAAAGGTGAGACCTCCCGGACTTCCAGAAGAGTTGGGAGATCTCCCACAGGGGTCATGGAGGGCTCCTTTCTCCCAGAAAACAGCCCTCCATGAACACTTACTGTTGGGGGTACCATATTGTGTTGGCGGCATATAAAGTGGGCATTATTCAGTATTAGGGACACATAATTGGGCACCATATAGCTCTTGGGGCACATAGGGGGCACCATATGGTGTTAAGGGCACATAAGGGGGCATTATTCTGAAATCTCCCTAAAAACTTTTTTGCGTTGGGGCACTTAATGTGCCATACTGTGTTGAGGATACATAAAGGGGCATTATAGGGAATATAAGGGTCAATATATTGTGTTGGGGACACGTATGTGGGCATTATTCTGTATTGTGGGCACATAAGTGGGCACCATTTAGTGTTTGGGGGCACATAAGGAGACAATATTCTGTATTAGGGGCACATATGTAGGCACCATATTGTGTTGGGGATACATAAGTGGGAACCATATTGTGTTGGAGGCACCTAAGGGTCACCATATTGTGTGAGGGGCACTACATTTTGTTGGGGGCACCATATGGTATTGGGGGCACAGAAGGTGCCATTACACTGTGTTGGGGGTACATAAAGGGGTATTATAGTATGTGACGGGCATATTAGATGTGAGATGGGGAAACAGCTCTCTTTGTCTGAACACTGTTTGTGTGATTAAATTAAATGATCTGGACTGACATTCTGCTGTTTGGCCACAAGATGCCGCTGTTTCCTAAACACAGCTACAGACTGCACATATATCTCCATATTCATGACTCAGAGAGAGGTGGGGTTTACACAGAGTCTGAAGAGAAGAGAAGGAGAGAGCAGCCATCTTAGAGAGAGGTGAAACTAAGGAACTGTGTGAGCAGAGAATCTGACGGCATCCAGGTGTGAGAGCATCCCTCAGTGACTAGAGCTGCAGCTGAGTGAAGCTGATCGTTTCCAAGACCCTGATCCTGTCTAGAGGAAGGTGGATTGCTGCCAGGAACGCTGATGAGAGCAGAGGAACAAAGCAACATACACTGGAGAGACATTTGTTCTGTTCAGAATCACCACCAGATGCAAAGCAGACCCGGGTCGGTAAGATTGTGCACGCACCTCATTACAGTGTTGGCGCTTAGAGACTGAGACCAGGCCTGTAGTTAGTTAGTTAGGGTTTCTGTTTGTGTCAGGCGACAAGTGTTACTACTGTTCATTTCAAGGACTCCATAATTTAAAGTGACATTTCACATTGGAGAGCTGATAAATTCTCACAAACTCAAGCCAGGCTGGCGTTTTTTGCTCAGGAGCAATACTTAGGCACGTGCTACAGGACCACTTATGGGAGGGGGAATACTGTAGAACTTGGTAAGATTGTAAGCTGTTGTGCTGCATTGCAGGATAGCCCGTAACACACACCCATACAGTGGTTCTTGTTTTTAGAGTAATAACAGGTAAGGTGTGGCAGTGTAGTTGTGCTCACCAGTAGGTAAATTACTGCACTTTCCTCCTTCATCAATCGGAGGGCACTGGGCTGTGCAGCACAAGGGTCTCAGCCTTCGGGCTGGGTGTATGTAAATATATTGCATTTTCCCAGCATTTGTTGTTGTGTTTCATGCCACATTTAAGTAAAATTCTGTTTTGGCAAAAGCTGGTGTTGGGGTTTCTTTCCTCGTTCGTGACTTCACTGTATCCTGGGGAGCCCACCCCGGTACACGGCTTGCATCTTGGCGCAGTTGGCAGGATACAGCGACCATTATGGACCAGATTGGTCCAGGACATAGCTCAGGGTGCGCCAGTGCAAGGCCAACTTTCCCCAACACCGCTGATACAGCTTGCCCCCGCCATTCCCATACCAGTAGGGCACATCCCCGTGGGGGCACTGTTGCATCATCTGCCAAAATTTGACTGTAAAAATATGCTGCAGGTTTGGATTGAAAGGGTGCAAAATACTGTTAGAATGTGTAACCTGACCCCCGAGCTGCGGCAGTGGTTGCATTGGGGGCTCTAGAGGGTGATGTCAGACGGACAGTGATGGTAAGGCCCAAATCCGAGAGAGACACCCTAGAGAAAATATTCTCCCTGCTGGAGAGAGCCTGGGAGCCACTAGTTCAACTGACCACAGCGAAGGGGCGAGACCCTGATGCAGTACTCCAATGCCCTACAAGAGACGCTAAATAAAATACAGCAGCAAGATCCAGAGGCCATGGGAGCCTTCCGGGAGGTGGACAGGCTACTACGAGACCAGTTCATAGTGGTCTCTCCAACAAGTTCTTACAGGACAAATTGCAAGAGATAACCCGGACGACAACCGATATGACATTCTACAGAATCTACCTAGCCGCCGTAGAGAGCCCATGCTCTTAGGCAAGAGTAGTGAGTAGCACCCATGCTTAAGGGGACCGGTCGGGGTCGGAAGACTCAGAGTCCTTAATGGATGTGGTCCAGGCCGTGCGGACAGAATTGTGAGAGAACTGCGGCTGGAAGTGTCCCAGATGAAGGCAGAATCTCTCTGGCCTCCGGAAATGACCCCAGCACCCCGCGCCACTCCACCAAGAATAACTCAGGCGCAGGACACGTCAAAAGAGGGACCCTCTGTTGGGCTTGTTGACAGTATGGCCATATGGCCAGTGAGTGCCCAGAACAGATGAAGTCTGAGCCGACGTTAAACTGGATGCAGGTCCGACTGTTTGAGCAAGACGTTGGCAAGAAGGGGGTCGTGCTAGTGGACCATTCGTCCCGGAGAGGAATGGATATGACACTAGGTATGAATGTGCTGAGAGACCTAGACCATCAACACTATGCCAAAGAAGGACCAAAGTATCGTCAGCAGGCCACCACACACCGGCCAACCCAGAAGGTTCTACAGCAGAAGGTGTGGAGCTGTAGTCTGTGAAAGAGCAACATGTCCGGTCGGCCCATGTCCAGACACTTGAAGTGCCACGGAGGACCCCGGTGAAGATCCCACCTCGACAAGAACAAATATTGATGCTGCCGGTGGGGGCTGGACAACAGCTGAATAGACTGGAGGTCCCTATCGAGCCTGCTTACCAAGAGGAAATACAGACTTGCCCACTGATAGCCCAGGACCTCGTTATTGTGAAAAATGGATGTGTGCCTGTACACTGCTTTAAAGGGATTCTGTCACCACGTTTCACCCCCTCCAGATAAAAATATGGTTATGTTCAGGGAGCTTTAACCATTCCTAATGTGGTCTTATAAATGTAATCTGTAGGCTCATTTTGCTAAAAATACACTATTACTAACCTGTCATTCATAATAATAAGGTGCCCAAGGGGATGTAAATGGCTCCAAGCTGCCGCCCGCACCCGCAGCCGTTCGTGCCCGGCGCCGCCTCATAATCTTCTGTGACGCCTCCTGCTCTCTCTCCCTCCCTCCCCCTCCTCCTGCTGTAAGATTGCTGTGACGCCTCCCGCTCTCCCTCCCTCCCCCCTCCTCCTGCTGTAAGATTGCTGTGACACCTCCCCCTTCCTCCTGCTGTAAGATTGCTGTGACACCTCCCCCCTCCTCCTGCTGTAAGATTGCTGTGACGCCTCCCGCTCTCCCTCCCTCCCCCCTCCTCCTGCTGTAACATTGCGATGTTACAGCAGGAGGAGGGGGAGGGAGGGAGAGCGGGAGGCGTCACAGCAATCTTACAGCAGGAGGAGGGGGGAGGTGTCACAGCAATCTTGCAGGAGGAGGAGGGAGGGAGGGAGAGCTGGAGTAGTCACAGCAATCTTACAGCAGGAGGAGGGGGGAGGTGTCACAGCAATCTTACAGCAGGAGGAGGGGGGAGGGAGAGAGAGCAGGAGGCGTCACAGAAGATTATGAGGCGGCGCTGGGCACGAACGGGTGCGGGCGGCAGCTTGGAGCCATTTACATCCCCTTGGGCACCTTATTTTTATGAATGACAGGTTAGTAATAGCGTATTTTTAGCAAAATGAGCCTACAGATTACATTTATAAGACCACATTAGGAATGGTTAAAGCTCCCTGAACATAACCATATTTTTATCTGGAGGGGGTGAAACCTGGTGACAGAATCCCTTTAACATTAAAGACTGCGAGTTAACCGTTTCTGGGAATACCTTGGTGGCCAAAGTTTATATGTCCGAAGGGGACATCCGTCGACGAAGGGGCTTCACGCTACAGCGAGATAGGAGATCAGCCTGGGCCTATGCTGTAGAGGTCCATCAAAGGGAGACCCTGCAACAGCGCAGTGGAACAGTCGACTGATTATGGTCCGGATTGGGGTGGACTGTAAGACCCTGACTCCTGGACAACAGAAGTTGCTGGAAGACACCCTTTGGGAATTTCAGGAGGCGTTCCCGAGACATGATGAGGACTGATGAGGGTGTGCTTCCGCTATCAAACGCGAAATCCCCATGGGCGATGCTGCACCGATCAGAGAATATTACCGGAAAAGTGCATGGTGGCCAGCATGTTAGATAACCGGGTGATCCAGCAGAGTCAAAGTCCTTGGGCTGCTCCAGTAGTCTTGGTGTGGAAGAAAGATGGGAGTTTCCGTTGCCTACCCCCTTATGCGGATTGAGGAGTTGTTGTCCGCCCTGAGTCATGCGAAGTTCTTCTCGACTCTTGACCTGGCCAGTGGGTATTGGCAAGTACCGGTTGCCAAGAAGGACAAAGCAAAGACGGCCTTCATCCTACCTATGGGACTCTACGAGTTCAATCGGATGCCATTCAGCCTTTCCAGTGCCCCGGGAACATTCCAGCGGTTGATGGAGCACTGTCTGGGAGATCTCAACTTCAAGTCAGTATTGATATACCAGGACGACATAGTAGTGTTTGGGGCCTCTTTTGAGGATCACCTCCTGAAGCTGCGACAGGTCCTAAGACAGCTGCGAGACCATGGTCTTAAGATCAAGCCCAAGAAGTGCCAACTGTTTCGATAGCAGACATTTGGTCATCCAGGAGGGAGTAAAGCCAGCCCCCCGAAATGTGGAGGCCATCCAGAAGGGTTCCCAGCCGAGTACACTACGAGAGGTGCAAGTGTTGGTGGGACCGGCCAGCTACTACAGGAGGTTTATACCAAAATGTTCTGATTTGGTGGGCCCGTTAAGTGAGTTATTAAGGGGAACTGCGGGGGGCACAAAGAATCGTCCCATCGAGTGGGGACCCCGGCAACAAGAGGCCTTTGAAGCATTGAAGGAGGTGCTAACCAGTGCCCCAATTCTGGCCTATGCGTGGTTCGACACCCCATTTCTGCTGTACACTGACGGAAGTCTACATGGTCTGGGGGCCATGTTATTCCAAGTCCAGGATGGATTTGAGAAAGTCATTGCCTATGGCAGCCAGTCTCTGAGGGAGTCAGAGCGCAACCCTGGCAACTATAGCTCCTTTAAATTGGAACTACTGGTACTGGTGTGGGCCATGACCGAAAGGTTCATGGAGTACTTGACAGGTGCAGAGGTGACCGTAATGATGGACAACAACCTGTTAGCACATCTGGAGAATGCCAAGCCAGGTGCGCTCGAGCAGAAGAGGTTGGCTCGCCTTTCTAAGTACCAATACCGCATCAAGTCCCATTAGGTAGGGAGAATGGCAACTCCAATGCACTCTCCCAAGTCCCTGTGGGGTTGTCGGCTCAGAGTTCCAATGAGGAGCTAGAGGACACTGAAACTCCTGACCTTGGTCGATTACCCATGTTCCAGGATGTGGCACACTCAAGTGGGGTGGCGTCCGGGATACCAATGGTGCTGGGAAAGATGTTGGCTGATTGGGAGCGGGCCCAGAATGGCTACCCGGACCTGTGGAAAGTGAAAGAATGGGTCCGGACCAAGATCTGGCCTTGGCCAGAAGAAGGGGCCCATCTCACTTCAGAGGGCCAAAAGTTGTTGAGACAGTGGGATAAGCTGACTGTTAACCAGAGCCTCCTGTGTCGGACCACATACTTGCAATCAGAGTTGCAGTACCGGTGACAGATTGTCATCCCTGTGTCATTGGGACCAGAGACTGCCCGGGAAGCCCATGAGAGGAGTGCCCATTTTGGGAGTGATAAAATGTTTAAGTGGCTTCAACGGCTGGTATACTGTCAAGATGTCATGCCCTGCTCTGACTATGTGTGGAGGTTGGCCAGAATAGCAGCACGTGTTTAGTGTTGTGTTTTGGAGTCGTGCTGGATCCGCCTCCCATCAGGTGCACTGGGTGGGGTCATTAGTTTAAATGGCTCTCAATTCCAGTGCGACTAAGGAGAAGGTCTCCGAAATGCGTAAACAGCTTGTTTGTGATACTGTCCCGCATATGATGTGATTGAATAAAGAGGAAGATTTTATGGGAAGAAAAATAGGTGCCGGAATTGTTTTTTCTATTTCACTCTCAATTTCAGTGCTCTGGGCGGGTTATAGAAATCAGTCTGGCCTTGGAAGCAAGGAAGGAAGGTTGTCTGTTCCAGCTCAGAAAAGATAAGTGTGGTTTCAGTTTTTGTTGTTTGCTGTCTAGGTTGTGTTTGTGTCATCTCTCCCATCCAGGTTCTGTGCGAGCAGGCTGCTCCTATTTCCCCTTCTCACCATCTCAGGGAATCTAGGGTGTTTTAGCCCAGGCACGGGGACACATCATTCCTACCACCAAGGTCTGAATGTGGGCTGAGCAGTGCAGGGAGAGAAGTCAGGGATTAGCTAGGAGGTGACCCTTCCCCTGCTTCTCGCCTAGAGCCTGGTTGTCGGTTTATCTGTGTGTCTGAGTGCTCGTCCGCCGTGACACAAGATTTCTTTGGTGTGTTGGACAGATGTAAATTCCTCTCAATGAATGAGGGGAATAGAGAAATAGGAGAGAAAAGGGGCGCACAATAGGGTAGTATGTATATACAGAGGATAGGAATTGTGAAGGCTCACCTTTTTTGGTTGTGCAAAATTTAGGCATAACTCTATTGAAGGATTTAAAGTGATGAGACTTATCTTCCGGAACTGCAGCCGCAGATTGTGAGTGCTTTTTGATGGGATGTCCAGTCCCACAAAAGGAAAAATGGCAATAAGAGAGAAATTCTGCTTTGGCGCAAGTCCACAAATGGAAACAGTCTCACAAGTTTGATAGTTCTTCTTTAATGGAAACAACGCGTTTCGGGGAGTGAAACTTGCTTCATCAGGTTTCATGAAACCTGATGAAAGGGAACTCTCACTCCCCGAAACGCGTTGTTTCCATTAAAGAAGAACTATCATACTTGTGACACAAGATTTGGCAGACATGGTGGCCGAGGCATGTCTTAAGTTTCGGTCCTGTGGGCTGAGCAAGAGTACTGAACAGCGTGCTCCTGTCCAGGCCATCCAGACCTCAGCGGAGTCAGCACCCCTAGAGCTCCTTATGATCGATTACGTACAGATTGGGTACTCTACCTCGGGACACTCATACTGTTTAGACGTGACAGATCATTTCACAAAGCATGTGGTGGCTGTACCTACCAAAGACCAGACGGCAGAGTCGGCCGCTGAAGCGGTCTGCAAGCACTTTATACAGGTGTTCGGGTGTCCACGGAGGATACATTCAGACCAGAAGGCATGTTTTCAGGGTACTCTAATGAATGAGTTGTACCCACTGTATGGGATCGAATGTTCCCGCACCACCCCGTATCACCCCCAGGGAAACAGGGTGTGCAAGCGGTTTAACCGCACCTTGCTCCAGATGCTGCGGACTCTGGAGGACAGCCAAAAATCTTGGTGGCCCGAGTACATACCTGAACTGATGTGGGCCTATAACAACAGGATACACAGTACCACCGGATACTTCCCACATATGCTCATGTTTGGGAGAGCCGGACAGGAGAGTGAAGATCTCCACATGCCCGATCCGATGGAGCCACCACCGAGAAATACCACCGCATGGATGCAAGAGCACCACTGCCGGCTGAAAGCGATCCATAAGGTTGTGGGGGAGTGCCTGGGACAAGTGGTACACCCTAACCCAAGACCAGTGCAGAGGGATGGGTATGTCCCGGGTGATCGAGTGATGGTCAAAGCCAAGCGGTCGTCTGGGAAGTTGGATGGATGGTGGGAGGTGGTCCCATATACTGTGAAGAGGAGGGTAGACCCTGCCATCCTGGTCTATGAGATAGAGTTAATAGGGACTGGGGGGCCCTCACGAAACCTGCATCATAACATGTTGAGGCGTTGTAATTTTGATGAGCCAGTGTGCGTGGAGGAGATGCTTCCTCCTGCTCAGAGTACAGAGGAAATCCCCAGAGAGGAGGAGGAGGAGGAATGGTGGGTTGTCTCTGCCCTGGTACCCACAGAGGCTCCAGCCGTAGCAAGTTTGCCACCCAGGAAAAGTGTTGAGCGGTCAGCAGCTCCTCTTCCATTAAATGTGCCTGATGTCCCCAGTGCTTCTGAGCCTATCACTCTACGAAGGTCAACGAGGCCCAATGCTGGTGTGCCCCCACAGCTTTATGCCCAGGATGAGTTTGTATGGGGAGAGTGTAGCTAGCCAGCTAAGACCTTTCCTAGATTGCTAATATAGCTTATATGTTTATACAGCTAGACCTGTCAATAACATTGATACAGTACCTATGTTTGTGTGTTAAAGACAAAAGCAGAGTTATTTACAGTGACTTCATGTTTGGATGTCATATAACTGTTATAAATTGTGTTCACAGAAGCAGAAAAGATAATGTCATGCCTTCAGCAAGTTTATTGTTAATTTATGCATAACTTTAATAAATAGTTAATATGATTTCTGTATAATTCTCTGTAGATTGTGTAACAGCACCATCTGGTGGCCATTTTACATACAATTGCAGCTATTTCACACTACAAGTTTGGTCTACTTCAGCTTCCTTATCTTAGTGACATCATCATCCCTTCACATAGCAGCCATTTTCTTCATTCACAGTCATCACTGCCTGAGGATAGCACATGGCTTGGAAGCCTCTTGAGACATCCTCTACATCTAAGCTCACAGTAGCATCGCCGGTATGTCACATAGCCACATTACAGCCTGTTTGCATCTGTTTCATATGTGTTTTGCATATTTTTCTCCTTTCCTTTATAGCAGCTTATAGTCATCAGCTAGGGACCATGCTTGTTATGCAGATAGGTAGCATGCTCTGGTTTAGATATGCATCTGTGTTTGTACTGTATATGCATTACTATATGTCAGACCCCATTAGTAAGCGCATTGTCTTTTCTGTTCCCCAGTTTTACCATTGCCGGGATAAGGTTTAGCTGTCTGTCTGGCTATGTACCTTCACACATAAGGAGGACAGAACAGTAAAACAGCGGCTGCTTACGAGCTAGATAAGAGGAACTGCAACTCCCTGACCACAGTGAAACCACGGCTTCTTACAAGCTAGATACTAGAAACTGTGATTCCTCAAACCAGGCGAGTCAACAACCTCTAACAGGCTGGACCGCATGGTACTGAACCCTGTTCGCAGTGCCATTATGTTATCAAGAGAATCTGAATGTCACCACCAGACATCTGAGAAGCTCTGAAGACGTCCTTCAGAACCTCCTCCTTGAGGTTCCTTTTGTTTTGCTTTCATTTTCTCATCTCGTTAGCCTCTCTCAGCTGTCATGTAGTTGCACTGATTGCATCCCTTTAAATCCCTTCCCATACTGCATCACTTTGCGGTTTATACAACTTCCTGGAGTGTGTGCATGCTGATGCTACTACTGAGTCTTCTACAGATAAGTTTTGTTCATTCATTTGTGTTTTCCTGTTTGCTGGATCCCAGGTGACCCTGACTCCCTCCGTATCAAGTGTAGGGAGCCGGTGGTCTTGTCCCCTCACTATTATAGGGTGTTCAGGTGTTATACAGTCGAGGTACAAGGATATGCGATCATCTACCATTGAGATTTTTGCATAGGCTGAGCAGTTAGGGAGAGAGTCAGGTCTGTTGCAGGGCTCTCCCTTTTGTTCCTTAGTTTTGGATCCAGTCAGTCGGATCTTCATTTTGTGTCTTCTAGTTTTCTGTACACCTTCCGTGACACTGAACTGTACAAGGTCTCGCATCTCGGCTAGCTCCAGAAGTTCAAAGAGATCAGTGAGCAGCTCTACAGTCGGCATTGCCCGTGCAAAAGCTAAAGCTGCCAAAACCCGCGTGACATTTGCCGAGCAAGAAAGACAGTTAAAGGTGGAGAAGGCTCATATGAAAATCGAGAAAGCATGCATGAACGGCAAGCAGCCCTGGCTGAACAACAAGCAGCCCTGGAAAAGCTAGCTGTGGAAAAGGAATCTGCAGCTGCTGTAGCAGAGGCGTTAGAAGAAGCAGCAAACTCTGCAAGTGATAAACCCAGCAGCATAGTTGGGCCTGAACCTGATCATAACAATAACTTGCAACGCACTTCAGATTACATCATGCAGCATGCAGAGTCAGATGACAGCCTAAATTCAAGTCCAAAAACAGCATCAACCCCTGCTGAAGAACCCCGCTTTGACCGAGACAACGGTTTCATAGGACATCAACTCCCAACGCAACCTGCCTTAAGACCTACAGATGATCGCAGTATAGTCAAATCCTTTAAGAAAGGTGACTACTACAGCAACAATCCACCAAACAAAGAATCCAGTATGTCAGAGTTCCTAAAATTCCTAGCCCGACGTGAGTTAATAACCAAGGGGCTCTCCAAGTTTCATGACAGACCTGAAAGCTATAGGTCATGGCGATCATCATTCAGAAATACAATCAGAGACCTAGATCTATCTGCATGTGAAGAAATTGATCTTCTTGTCAAGTGGCTAGGAAATGAATCGGCAGAGCGTGCAAAACGGATTAGAGCCATTAATATTAACTACCCAAGCACCGGGTTAAACATGATATGGGAGAGACTTGAGGACTGTTAGGGCTCACCAGAAGTAATAGAGAACGCACTCTTCAAAAGAATTGAGGATTTCCCCAAAATCCAGAACAACGGGTTCTAGAAACTGAGAGAACTGAGTGATCTGCTGACAGAGCTCCAAGTTGCCAAAGCTGAAGGAGATTTACAAGGTCTAGCATTCTTAGATAGAGATGTCACGAACATAACATTTTCCGGTCGCGAACGGCGAACACGAATTTCCGCAAATGTTTGCGAACCGGGCAAACCGCCATAGACTTCAATAGGCAGGCGAATTTTAAAACCCACAGGGATTCTTTCTGGCCACAATAGTGCTGGAAAAGTTGTTTCAAGGGGACTAACACCTGGACTGTGGCATGCCGGAGGGGGATCCATGGCAAAACTCCCATGGAAAATTACGTAGTTGACGCAGAGTCGGGTTTTAATCCATAAAGGGCATAAATCACCTAACATTCCTAAATTGTTTGGAATAACGTGCTTTAAAACATTCAGTGTGTGTATACGATCAGGTATGATGTTGTATCGATCAGGTAGTGTAAGGGTTACGCCCGCTTCACAGTGACAGACCAAACTCTGACAGACCAAACTCCCCGTTTAACACACTGACGTCATTGAAGGTCTCTTCCTCCACCCAGCGACGTACAACACCAAGGGTCCCCGAAAGGTGACAACAAGCCCCCTGGGACGCCTGCTGTGGTTGGTCTTCCACCTCCTCAAAGCCACCTTCCTCCTCTGACTCCTCTTCTTCAGACTCCTCTTCCAGCGTTGCCGCAGGTCCAGCAATCGACGACGACAAGGCTGCTTCTGGTGGTGATGGTGACCACAACTCTTCCTCCTTATGCTCATCTACGGCCTGATCCAGCACTCTTCGCAGGGCACGCTCCAGAAAAACGCATATGGGATGAGGTCGATGATGTTGCCTTGGGTTTGACTGACCAGATTTGTCAACTCCGCAAAAGGACGCATCAGGGGCCGGTGTATGGAATAGATTTTAGGAACCGGGAGATGGAAAAAGATGATTGGTCGGTCCTCTTACTTCCAATTTGGGGCACTGCACGTGTGCCGTGCAATGTACTGTGCCACCCTATATGAGTGGTGGGCAGTGGGCACAGTACAGTCTGTGGGCCTGAAACTCACTGGCAGGCAACTGCAATTATATTACAGAGAAAAAATGTAATGAACTTTTTATCTGCAAGGTGCTGTGCCATCCTATATAAGTGGTGGGCAGTGGGCACAGTACAGTCTGTGGGCCTGACACACACTGGCAGGCAACTGCAATTATATTACAGAGAAAAAATTTAATGACTTTTTTTTTATCTGCAAGGTGGTGGGCAGTGGACACAGTACAGTATGTGGGCCTGACACACACTGGCAGGCAACTGCAGTTATATTACAGAGGAAAAATTAAATGACTTTTTTATATGCAAGGTGCTGTGCCACCCTATATGAGTGGTGGGCAGTGGGCACAGTACAGTCTGTGAGCCTGACACACACTGGCAGGCAACTGTAATTATATTACAGAGAAAAAATTGAATTACTTTTTTATTTGCAAGGTACTGTGCCACCCGATATGAGTGGTGGGCACTGGCAGTGGGCACAGTACAGTCTGTGGGGCTGACACACACTGGCAGGCAACTGCAAGTATATTAAAGGGTAAAATTTAAATGACTTTTTTATCTGCAAGGTACTGTGCCACCCGATATGAGTGGTGTGCACACAGTACAGTCTGTGGGCCTGTGGCCTAACACACACGGGCAGGCAACTGCAATATATATATAGAAAAAATAAAAGCAGACTGATGTACCAGCCCTAAAAAGGGCTTTTTGGGGTGCTGTCAGGATGCTGTCCTTACAGCAGATGAGTCTTTGAGGACTGGAGTGGACACAGAACACTGGCCTAGCTAACGATTTCCCTATTAATTCAGCAGCAGCAGCAGCCCTCTCCCTGCTCTAACTAACACTGCAGCTTCAGAATGAATCTAAGATGGATGCTGTCCTTGCTTTTTGATAGGAGGTGGGAGGGTCTGGGAGGGAGGGTATGCTGCTGATTGGCTAGAAATGTGTCTGCTGACTGTGAGGTACAGGGTCAAAGTTTGCTCAATGATGACATATAGGGGGCGGATCAAACATCGCATATGTTCGCCCGCCGCGGCGAACGCGAACAAGCGATGTTCGCCGGGAACTGTTCGTCGGCAAATAGTTCGGGACATCTCTATTCTTAGATTATGCACGTGGTGTAAACCCCATAGTACAAAAACTACCTTATAACCAGCAAGAGAAGTGGATTGCTCAAGGTTCCAGGTACAAACAACAGCACAGCGTCCCATTTCCTCCATTCTCATTCTTTGTGGACTTCGTGCACCAGCAAGCAAAGACTAGGAATGATCCCAGCTTTGACTTCTCAATGTTTGACACCACTTACCCCAAACCAGGTAGGCCTGTCTTACTCCGTAACATGAAAGGTACACCTGTTGCAGTACACAAGACCAGTGTATCTTCCAAAGACCCCTCAAACAAAACCTACCGTACCCCAGAGACTGAGAAGATCTCAACAAAAGACCCATGCAGAGAATGTCCCCTACATAAGAAACCACACTCATTGCTGAAATGCAGAGGATTTAGAGAAAAACTTCTCAGGGACCGCAAAACTTTCCTTAAGGAGAACCACGTTTGTTACAGGTGTTGTGCATCAACCTTTGATCTTGCAAAAGACTGTACCGTAAACATCAGATGCTCTGAATGCAACAGTGAAGAGCACAATACAGCCTTACACCCTGGGCCAGCTCCATGGACTTTCACACCCTCAGAACAGGCTGTAGAGCACGACGGGGAGGAGAGAGACAAAGTACCTCCTGAAGTGACACCCCAGTGCAACGAAGTCTGCGGAAAAGGTCTTAGTAACAAATCTTGCTCCAAGATCTTGTTACAGTTTATCCTATTAGACATAAAGAGAAAGCGGTAAGGTTGTATGCCATCCTTGATGATCAGAGTAATAGATCTCTTGCCAACTCAACTTTCTTTGATATCTTCAATATTAAAGGACACAGCTCTCCATCTTAACTTAAAACTTGCACAGGTGTGAGTGAAGAAAAAGGCAGAAGAGCTACTGGCTTCCAAATCAAATCCATAAATGGTGAAGCATCCCTACCTTTACCTACCTTGATCCAATGCAATCGGATGCCAAACAATAGTGAAGAGATTCCTACTTCTGAGGCAGCATTACATCATGGACATCTAAAATCCATAGCACATCTCATACCTGCACTCGACCCAGAGGCTCAAATAATACTTCTGCTAGGAAGAGATATCATAAGAGTCCACAAAGTGAGGAAACAAATAAACGGTCCTCACGATTCTCCATATGCCCAGAAGCTTGACCTAGGGTGGGTCATTATAGGTGATGTCTGCTTAGGAAATGTTCACAAGCCTACCACAGTGAATTCTCTTTACACGAATACTCCGGCGAACGGTCGTCCATCCTTCTTTCAGCCTTGTCCTAACAGATTCCTTGTAAGAGAGAAGCCGACAAGTGTGCTGTATCCTGACTTTTCAGAAATCGAGAACAATCCTTGTGGTGAAGACCAAGACCACTTGGGGTGCAAGGTGTTACCGAGGACAAAGGAAGACTACAAGATAGCTCCCTCTATTGAAGATGAGGCCTTCTTAAGCATAATGGAGCAAGGATTCTTCAAGGATAAAACGAACACCTGGGTTGCACCACTACCTTTCAAAACACAGAGACGCCGTCTTCCCAACAACAGAGATCAAGCCTTTAAACGCTTCTGTTCACTCCAACGCAACTTTCAGAAAAGACCAGAAATTATGGAACATTTTTTCTTATTCATGGACAAGATATTGGAAAACAGTCATGCAGAAGTAGCTCCACCTCTAAAAGAAAAGGAAGAATGCTGGTACTTACTAATCTTTGGCGTTTACCACCCCAAGAAGCCAGGACAAATCAGAGTAGTATTTGACTCCAGTTCACCCTCAATGATGTTCTTTTGACAGGACCAGACCTCAACAACACACCTCAACAACACACTTCTCGGTGTCCTCGTCAGATTCCGCAAAGAACCCATTGCTCTAGTCGCCGACATACAACAAATGTTGTTTCCTAGTTAAAGAAGAACACAGGAACTTCTTAAGATTCTTTTGGTTCAAGGACAACGACCCTACCCAAGACATCATCGAATATCGCATGGAGGTGCATGTTTTTGGCAACAGCCCATCTCCTGCAGTCGCTATTTATGGACTTTCTGCCCAAGATGGTAAAAAAGTCTATGGAGAGGACGTTAAGAAGTTTGTTGAAAGAGACTTCTATGTAGATGATGGCTTAAAGTTGCTTCCCTCACCAGAGGCCGCAATCAATCTACTCAAAAGGACTCAAAGTATGCTTTCCTGTTCAAACCTCAGGATGCATAAGATAGGCTACTCTCACACTTGCGTTCCGTGCGGATCCATCTGGTATCTGCACGATTCAACAAGTTTTCTACGTGGAGGTCACTGAACAGAGCTATAGCTGGCTTGATCCACATAGCCAAATCTTTCAGAACCACACCTACAGGATCAGAGCACTGCAAAGGTTGGCATTACTGTCACAAGGCTCATATAGTAGACGAGCTCACCCAGGCAAGAGACGTTATCATCCGTTGTATCCAACACAAAGTTTATGCTCAAGAACTTGGACTCATCCGAAATCAAAAGGGTGTTCCTAAAGACAGTTCCCTCTGGAGACTGGACCCCTTAGAAGATGCCTTCTGGAATAAATGGAGGAAACAATACCTCTCTACACTACATGTCCAGAATAAATGGCAAACCAGCAAACCCAATATGGAATTTGGTAATGTTGTCCTTGTTAAAGACCCTCAGTCAAAAAGAAATGACTGGCCTTTGGAACTGATAACCAAGGTGTTCCCAAGTGAAGATGGGAAGGTCAGAAAGGTGGAAGTTAAAGTATGCAGGCAACATGAGCCTAAACTCTTCCTCAGACCTGTTACTGAACTGATTTTGTTGCTCTCTCCAGAAGTGACTTAATGTGGTATCCTATAGATACCAGACGGGGAGTGTCATGCCTTCAGCAAGTTTATTGTTAATTTATGCATAACTTTCATACATAGTAAATATGTTTTCTGTATAATTCTCTGTAGATTGTGTAACAGCAGCATCTGATGGCCGTTTGTCATACAATTGCAGCTATTTCACACTACAAGTTTGGTTTTACCACGCACGCGTATGCTCACGCTGATTTACATCCTTGCAATAAAGATAAAGTTAGACGTTACTCCATTGTCAATTCATTGCCGGGATAAGGTTTAGCTGTCTGTCAAGCTATGTACCTTCACACATAAGGAGGACAGAACAGATAATATGCTTTTAAGATTCATTATATGGATGTGAGGTAAGCTCAAAGACAGAAACAACTGAAACCATAGAGTTAAACTGTTGTTGCTGGGCAGGAGTCTTGACCAATTACAGCCAGCCTCACACACAGTAGGAATTTTGACTAATCACAGCCAGCCTCACATACAGCCTGTGTGGGAAATCCCCCTAGCAGGAGCTGCTAGAATATTTACACCAGAGGAGAGAAGCTGAACAGACATTCACTCCACTAAGAGCTGTGTTTTATGGAAGCAAGAGGCCAAAATAGGTATTTAAAACAGTTATATAATGTTCCTACTGTTATTATAGTGATTAGAACTGTATACTGAACTGGGTATATGTATGTTTACTTACAGTTCCACCAATTGCAAACTATAAAGTTCACAATTTAAATTCCACATTGCAATCCAAATTGCATACAACCATACCAGATCATACTCAACCAATGCAAATAGTTACTGCTAACTGCATACTGAAAATTGCAACCAAATTCAGCAAGTGAACTATTAGTTAGACCTCAGATATACCTCTCACAGAGATCATAAAGTGCTTAAATAATTTAAAGTAAGAGTACAGATACTCAAGAGAGAAATATATCCACCATTTTATGTTGAATGACAAGATTGAACAGTTGAACCATCATCTTATGCATACCGCCATTTTGTGAAATCTTTTCAACACGTGTTATGTACATGGACTATCTGCTTCGGAGGCGGCAGTGTTATATTTGAAGAAAAGTTGAAGTTAATAAAGAAGGTATTTCAAGCATTTAGTGTTCTCTTTAAACCTACTGTTTCCATAGAACGGCGCTAGAGGAATTACAGAGTAACAGACAGTCTGGTTAGACTAAAAGTCAGAGATATCAAAATTCTAATGCCACAGCGCAAAAGGCACTTCGTAGTACTGCGCCTGCCACAGAGTTGCCGAGAACGACAACCTCTAGTGGGGTGGCATGTGAGAGGGGGAAACAGCTCTCCTTGTCTGAACACTGTTTGTATAGATTAAACTCAAGCCAGGCTTGGATTTTTTGCTCAGGAGGAATACTCAGACACGTGCTACAGGACCAGTTATGGGAGGGGGAATACTGTAGAACTTGGTAAGATTGTAAGTTGTTGTGCTACACCGCAGGATAGTCCGTAACACACACCCATACAGTGGTTCTTGTTTTTAGGGTAATAACAGGTAAGGTGTGGCAGTTTAGTTGTGCCCTCCAGTAGGTAAATTACTGCACTTTCCTCCTTCATCAATCGGAGGGCACTGGGCTGTGCAGCACAAGGATCTCAGCCTTCAGGCTGGGTGTATGTAAATTTATTGTAAGTTCCCAGCATTTGTGGTTGTGTTTATTGCCACATTTAAGTAAAATTCTGCTTTGGAAAAAGCTGGTGTTGGGGTTGCTTTCCTCATTCGTGACTTCACTGTATCCTTCGGAGCCCTCCCCGGTACACGGCTTACATAGGAGTCACTATATTAGCTATGTGATGGGGTGTAGTGTAGCAATGTGACAGGAGCCCCTAGACATAACTTTGCAAAGGGCCCCAGAAATGCAGCTGTTTTTGGTGGTCGCCCAGATTTCCCAAAACAGCTAGCTAGAGCCTTGGATTTGCTGATTTATATTTTTGGGGTAAATACTCTTTAACCCAAGTAAGCGCCGGCGTCTATGGCTCAGACTCTTCCCATCCGCGGCTGATTTATTTGCTTGTCCTGACTTCATTCCCAAGTGCAAGCCGGGCCCCACATCAACCTGAAATGACAGGCTGCGAGGGAGATGCTTCATTTGTGCGACGGGCTCGGTAATTGGTTAACACCGGCACTCGCCTGGCTGCTGCAAGAATGAAATTTTGTTACCGTCACCTTTGGCTGCCTCTCTCATTCTCGCTGCTGCAAACCCACAAGAGAGAAGAGACGTTGGCATCTCGGCAGCTGTGCCAGCCTCCACCCTGCACCTTCACGCCTCTTGTACGCATTTTATAGCAGGGCCAACGAGATGTTTCGTTTAGATTTAAATTGGTCCCCTGAGTAAATCCAGCTGGTGTTTTCTATTCTGCATAGGCAGCGAAACGTAGACAGGGGCAGCAGACATGGAGCTAGCAGCAAAGCGCACGGGGCAGCAAAGGAATGGAGGAGCAGTGCAAGCAACAAAAGAGACAGATTGAAAGTTGAGCAGGAAGGAGACGGCAGACATGTTTGTATTATTCATTTGTATTAATGCATCCTCAGACGTCATGTTCTTACTCGGCCCCGCCGTATCTTTGTTGGCATGGTTTAAAAGGAAAGTACGCTTAAAGTCTCCAGCTTATAAAAGGGCAGTGTAATAAGGGAGACCTAGAAATGGTGACAACATGCAACAATCTGAACGGCTGCAGATTTCCTGCGCTAGCTGCCCCATTATTTCTCTGTATTTACAGGGAACCATGACACCTTCCCCGGAGACACACCGTGGCAAATAGTGCCGACATTGAAAGGAGAACCTGAGATACACACTGAAGGGGGCACCCGGGGCCGACAATGAAGGAGGCACATACTGAAGGGGGCACCCGGGGCTGACAATGAAGGAGGCACATACTGAAGGGGGTACCTGGGGCTGACAATGAAGGAGGCGCATACTGAAGGGGGCACCCGGGGCTGACAATGAAGGAGGCGCATACTGAAGGGGGCACCCGGGGCTGACAATGAAGGAGGCGCATACTGAAGGGGGCACCCGGGGCTGACAATGAAGGAGGCACATACTGAAGAGGGCACCCGGGGCTGACAATAAAGGAGGTGTATACTGAAGGGGGCACCTGGCGCTGACAATGAAGAAGGCGCATACTGAAGAGGGCACCTGGGACAGACAATGGAGGAGGCGGATACTGAAGGGGGCATCCAGGGCTAACAATGAAGAAGGCGGATACTGAAGAGGGCCCCTGGGGCTGACAATGAAGAAGGCGCATACTGAAGAGGGCCCCTGGGGCTGACAATGAAGAAGGCGCATACTGAAGAGGGCACCTGGGGCTGACAATGAAGGAGGCGGATACTGAAGGGGGCGTTTGAGACAGACATTAAAGAAAGCCATGGGGCACTGAAGACGGCACTTGGGACAGATACTGAAAGGGAAAATTGGAGCAGACATTAAAGGGGCAGGATACTGTAGAGGGAACCTGGGACAGTTAAGAGGGTACCGGGAGCAGAAACTAAATGAAACAGCTGGCACCCTGTAGAGACACTTGGAAACAGGAAAATCTGGGGCAAATACTGAAGGGGCACCCATGAGAGAAAGGGAAGAGAACAGCTGGGTCACACATTGAAGAGGAAATACGGGACAGACAGTGAAGAGGGCAGGCACTAAAGCACCTAGGACATTGTTGAGGGCACTTGGGACAGATACTGAACGGTGAGACATTGAAGGGGCACTGGAGCAGGATACCTTAGAGGGCACCTGGGACGGTCACGATGGCAACAGGGGAAGACACTACATAAAGCAGCTGGCACACTGTAGAGACAGGACAGATACTGGAGAGGAAAACACTGAAAGGGGCACCCTGGAGGGATACTGAAGCGGGCATCTGGATCTTACATTGAAGAGGAAATGTGGGTCAGACAGTTAAGGGCAGGCACTTAAGCACTTAGGACATTGTCAAGGGCACTTGGGAAAGATACTGAAGGGTTCCTGGGGCAGATAATGATGAGTCACCTGGGACAAATACTGAAGGCGCATTAAACCTAGGGCTAACACCATAGGGGCACCCAGGACAGGTTCAGAAGAGGGAACCTAGGACACACATTGAAGGGGGAACTGGGGGAGGATACTGAAGGGGCACCTGAGAAGGGATCCTGGAATTGACACTTAAGAGGGCCCAGAGGGCAGACACTTTAAAAAGCAGCTGGGACCCTGTAGAGGCACCTGGGACAGATACTGAAGATAGAACCTGGGAATGACATAAAAAGGGAAATCTGGGGCAAAAAATGAGGGGACACCTGGGACAAATACTGATGACAGCATCGGGGGAGACACTAAAGAAAGCACTAAGGACACTGTCGAAGACACTTAGGACATATACTGAAGGGGAGCCTGGGGATGACACTAAAGGGGGCACCTTGGGCAGATAGCAAAGGGGCACGTGAGTCACAAGGTGAACAGGGAACCTAGAACAGACATTTAAGGGGAAGTAGAGATGAAGGGGCACCTGGGGCAAACATTACAGCAGGTACCGGAGGCAGACACTGAAGAATGCAGCAGCGGTCACCTGCAGGGCCTGCACACGTCCTCACTGAGGCCATTGACAAGCCGGCAGGGGATGCATGTAGACAGCAGATCACACCACTGGTCTAGCGGGAAATGGAGCTCAGCACTGGAACCAAAGCACTGGTGACAGGCGAGTCTTCTTTTTAACCCTTGCCCCCTGCCTACCCATATGAAAACAAGACAAATAATAATAACCAGACAAAAAAAGTGCAAAATCTGATTTAAAAGAAATTAAAATTCCCCAACACTTTTCTAAATAAAGGGCGTGTGTTCAGCAGCCACCACGTCGCCCCCTCCATTTTACACCTATTTCATTTATCCTCTACGGAGACGACTTTGTTAAGAACATAAAGCAGCACTATTAACAAAAAACATGTCTGACTTGTAGATGTCAAGGACCATCCGAGCAAGAGCTGAGAAACGCGTCGGGGCTCAGTCGTGTGCTGTACTACACAACAAAGCCAGTGGTCGCCCCTCACCCGTCACTTTCCATGTAGAAGCCTTGAACACGCATAAATCATCTGGGCCGAGGAGGGGAGCGGGGAGGCGTTTCCATGGCGACCGGAGCGGGCCTCCACTGGAAAGTGTCTCCTTTGTGTTGCCGGCCTTGTCTTTTCTCGTCGGGCAAATTGCAATTCGCAGGAAAGCAGATACCCCCGCCATTTTCCAGACACGGCAATTAACCCATTAGCGGATCTACGTGACGAACGGCTCTGAATGTGGTAGAAAATGAAGACTGAACTGCCATGAAGAGGATGAGACGTCTTCTCAATGCTAGGGAAAGAACGGATGGAGTGACTCTTTGAAAAAGTCCATATTAGACACATAATTTTTTAGATTTTTAAAATTTTAACTAAATTTTTTTCCTTAGTCGTGCTGCAAGACGTTGCATGTGAGGCCGCCATGTTGGCGCAAGTCTTCCAGAGCAGGATTGGTCGCATAAGTCTATAGGATAGAAACCTCTCCCTGGCCTGAAATGGCTGATAACAGGGAGCAACAGACGCGAATCTCCCGCACACAATGGGCAGAAGATAGACGGCGGGTTGAGTGTCCCTTTAATATACATTATTAAAGGGACTGCGGAGAAATCCATCCCATTAGTAAACACTGGCAGCGATGGCGGCGGTTTCCTTCGAGGTTCACCGTTTCGTTATCCACTTGATTTTTATCGTCCGGCCAAATATTTGCGCAGCCATTTTATACTGTTTCAATAAATTCTTCTTTCTCCTCCCGCCGTCTGGGGAAACGGCGCAGGTCAACGAACCCGATTCCTGATGTTGACGGGAAATGCGACAGTTGCCGAGACAATTACTGCAATGAGGAGCGGGAGCCGCCCATCAAGTCGCCCAAAAACCAACATAAAACTGGTTGTGTGTGCAGATGGAGGGGAATTTATGGCCATGTTTACATCCTGGTAAATGACATTCGTGGAGAGAGGTGCTGTATAATAAGTATTCACGCCCCAGGCTTTACATTTCCGCAATCGCTCGGCTTACTCCTTGTCTCACAGATATGTGGTGATCTGTTCCTTCTTCTTGCTATATATTTATATCATGCTTGTATTAAAAGGGGGTGTCTGTTAGAAAAACATTGCTGCTTTCTTACAAAAACAGCGCCACACTTGCCCACAGGTGGTGTGCGGTATTGCAGCTCAGGCCCATTCACTTCAGTGGAGCAGAGCTGCAATACCAGACACAACCCAGAGGGGAACAGGAAGGTGTGTTGGGCTATACTATGAGGCTGGCACTACACTGAGGCTGGCACCAAATGAGGCTGTACCGTGGGCACTGGACTGAGGCTGGCACTATGGGCACTACACTAACCCTGGCACCATGGGGAATGTAATGAGGAAGGCACTATGGGCACTACACTAACCATGGCACCATGGGGAATGTAATGAGGAAGGCACTATGGGCACTACACTAACCTTTGCACCATGGGGAATGTAATGTGGCTGGTACCATGGGCACTACACTGAGGCTGGCACCATGGGGGCTGTAATGAGGCTGGTACTATGGGCACTACACTGAGGCTGGCACCATGGGGGCTGTAATGAGGCTGGTACTATGGGCACTACACTGAGCCTGGCAAAATGGGGGCTGTAATGAGGCTGGTACTATGGGCACTACACTGACCCTGGCACCATTGGGACTGTGATTAGGCTGTCACTATTGGCACTATACTGATATTGGCACCTTGAAGACTATTATGAGGCCGGCACTTTGGGCACTACACCGAGCCTGGCACCATGGGGACTGTAATGAGGTTGGCACTATTGGCCCTACACTGAGTCTGGCACTACGGGGACTGTAAGGCTGGCACCATGTAGACTGTAACGAGGCTGCCCCTATGGGCACTGCACTGAGACTGGCATTGTGAAGACTATAAGGACGATGGCTTAATGGTCATTGCAATAAGTTTGGCACAATGATGGCATGGCACCGACTGCGCCACTTCATATGTGCACACACGTGATCCGAGGTTATTTTGGGCTGACATGTTCTCCTATTCCTTTCATCCAGCAAATTGCGGGCCGCAATGCACGAACACCGACTGTGGGGCAGCCGCAGCGGATCGCGGACCCATTTATTTGAATGGGTCCGCGATCCGCCCGTTCCGCAAAAAGATAGGACATGTTCTATCTTTTTGCGGAACGGAAGTACGGGATGAAACCCCACGGAAGCACTACAGAGCACTTCAGTTCTGTGCTTTCGTTCCGCACCATTCCGCATGTCCGGATTTTCGGACCTATTAATGCTGAATGCCCACGGAACGGCACCTGTGTGTTGCGGATCCGCAAATGCGGTCCGCAATACGGCAACGGGCAGCACACGTTCGTGTGCAGGAGGTCTAAAAGAGTATCAGCTCTTTGTGTACCTGGCTTTTGGCCAAGAGGAGGGTTTAGGTGGCCCTCTGGGCATCGGCCCACCAGGAAATTTCCCAGTAGGGTCTATGGCCAGTCCGCCCCTGCCCCCAGGGCATTGGACAGGATTTTCTGGGACCTGACAGACTTTTCAGAAGTCATCCTGGAAGAAGATGAAGACGTCCTGGAGGTCCGGCCTGCCTGGGGCTGGTGACATGTCTACCTGCTGACGACATGGAGGGGCTCTGTGCTGCATCGTACGTACAAGAAGCAATAAGACAGCTTTCCATCACCTAGCAACGCGGCCGACCGCCTCTCAAGACTTCATTCCTTCTTTCGGGAGCCGGGCTGATTTACAGCAGTCTGCATAAAATGGCATAGGCAACAATGGCAGCCTGTGGGAGGCTTTTCTTCCTGATAAGAGCGGTGGCAGGTCTCCTTTTGAGCCTCATTAGTGACTTTTGAGTTCCTTTCTTCGGAGACGCTGTGAAATATGCAGGGAGCGCAAAATACCTTTTGAGACCGACAATGAGGTATTTGGGAAACGCCGGCTTTAAATGGGTTTTCTCCGCATGAACCCTAAAAAGGGAAGAATGGAAAGGCACTTTACCTTGCCAGGAGGGGAGGGGACGTGATCACTGCTCTGCGCCTGAATCCCCCGCGTCTTTTTGTACTCCTTATAAACTGCTGCTATTAACCCCCTAGGCTCCAGTGTCACGCAAAGTACAAATCTATATGTTGTAGAAATGCACAATCATCTTAGATTTTACCTTTCTATGGCAGATCAGGTGAAGCCCCTCCATCTATCACCGTACGCTATAATACCCTCTATATGTAGCTTTAAGGGGGACTACAGTATTGATGTCCTCAGGAGAAGTCATCACTATCTGATCGGTGAGGGTCCGACTTCAGACACCCCCGACATCAGCTGTTTGAAGAGGCCGCGATGCTCTGTGATAGCCGCGGCCTGTTCCTAGACCATGTGACATCACTGTAAATCGGTCACATGGCCTAGGTGCAGCTCCATCCCATTCAAGTAAATAGGCCTGAACTGCAATACCAAGCAGAACCACTATACAATGGGTGGCGCTGTGCCTGGTATACTGTGCTGGAGTGCCACAGCGTCTACAAACAGCTGATCGGCAGGGGTGCCGGTAGCTAGACTCCCACAAGTCACATACTGATGACCTATCCTGAGGATAGGCCATCAATATTGTACCGCTGGAAAACTCCTTTACATGGAGTCTGTTGGTTTCATAACACCATGTAAGGCAGGTACCCCAAAATATGACGGATCCTGATTTCTAAGCCGGTAACACCACCCAGCGCCTCCCCCTGTTGCTTCTTTGACAGTCCCTAACATTCCAGAGGCAGAGGAGCCAAGTGCACCAAATGGAAAGACTCCACCCACAGTGCACCGAAAAAAATTATTTGCTGAAAAATAAAAAGATGCATTGGTCAGGATTAGAGGGCCTGATTTTCACATGTAAAAATATGGCTGTGTTTCGGGCCAAACTACCTTACATTACTGTATGCTTACTTTGAAACCAGTTTTGGAGGTGACAGACTCCCTTTAAAGAAAAGCTTAATTAAAGTTTTTATCCCATGTCATCCTGTTACTCTCACTGACCGTCTTCTTGTGTAGACCAGGTAGTGGGGAGGACAGGGGGGCATGAATAGATGCTAGACCCTCCAGATGGTCCTAGAAGGGTGTATATGGAGGTAAATTAGTACACTGAGGGGAGTACCACTTTGATTTTGCTATACTCCTCTCTTCTACTAGTCTATCCTCAGGAAAGCCCCTTTAAGGAAAGGGTCAAAAATTTTATAATTCAGTTTCCATCTGTCCCAAAAATTCTGCAAATCATCAGGCAAAATGAAGCCTGAAGATCTGACTCCTTTATTCGTACATTTTGCATCATTTCCCCGTAAGTAATGGATCACACATCTGCATTTTCACTCTTCCTAAATGCGCCACGCTCCGTAAGTCACAGCTCCACAATGGAAGAGCCGACGTCTAACTCTGCACTCATTCCGCCAAATTGTACGAAATTCAGACTTTATCGTCGTTTTCAATGAGAATAATGCCCCATATCCCAGAAATACATTACAGACTCCACAGACAGCAGTCATACTGAGCCTGAGCACACTTCCAGGGGTGCAATGGAAAGTGCACTGCAGCCTTTAGAGGGCAGTATTTTAACTTACTGTAATAAATGAAGCATTAGGAAACTTTCTAATACTTTGAGTTTCCATTCTTTACTATATCCAAGATTTTCTAATGGCTGTCAGTGAACGGAAACCATCATTGTTCACCTTCAAGAAAATAAAGGCAAATCCTCACTTTAGAACCCTGTTACACTGCCCAGTGTTTGCACCAGCCTGATTACACAGATCCTCGTTTGCATCGGCGCTTGTTTGCACCAGCCTGATTACACAGACCCTCGTTTGCATCGGCGCTTGTTTGCACCAGCCTGATTACACAGACCCTCGTTTGCATCGGCGCTTGTTTGCACCAGCCTGATTATACAAGCACTCGTTTGCATTGGCGCTTGTTTGCACCAGCCTGATTATACAAGCACTCGTTTGCATTGGCGCTTGTTTGCACCAGCCTGATTATACAAGCGCTCGTTTGCATCGGCGCTTGTTTGCAATAGCCTGATTACGCAGGCACTCGTTTGCATCGCCGCTTGTTTGCACCAGCCTGATTATACAGGTGCTTGTTTGCATCGGCGCTTGTTTGCACCAGCCTGACTACACAGGCGCTCGTTTGCATTGGCGCTTTCTTGCAACATCCTGATTACACAGGCGCTCGTTTGCATTGGTGCTTGTTTGCACCAGGCTGATTACACAGGCACTCTTTGCATCGGTGCTTGTTTGCACCAGCCTGATTACACAGGCGCTCATTTGCATCAGCGCTTGTTTCCCTAGGCTGATTACACAGGCGCTCATTTGCATCGCTGCTTGTTTGCACCAGCCTGATTATACAGGCGCTCGTTTGCATCGACGCTTGTTTGCACCAGGCTGATTACACAGGCGCTCGTTTGCATTGGCGCTTTCTTGCAACATCCTGATTACACAGGCGCTCGTTTGCATTGGCACTTGTTTGCACCAGGCTGATTACACAGGCACTCTGTGCATCGGTGCTTGTTTGCACCAGCCTGATTACACAGGCGCTCATTTGCATCAGCGCTTGTTTGCACCAGCCTGATTATACAGGCGCTCGTTTGCATCAGCGCTTGTTTGCACCAGCCTGATTATACAGGCGCTCATTTGCATCAGCGCTTGTTTGTACCAGCTTGATTATACAAGCGCTCGTTTGCATTGGCGCTTGTTTGCACCAGCCTGATTACACAGACCCTCGTTTGCATCAGCGCTTGTTTGCACCAGGCTGATTACACAGGTGCTTGTTTGCATCAGCGCTTGTTTGCACCAGGCTGATTACAGAGGTGCTAGTTTGCATCGGCGCTTGTTTGCACCAGGCTGATGACAGGGGTGCTAGCTTGTATCGATGCTTGTTTGCACCAGGCTGATTACACAGGTGCTCGTTTGCATCGACGCTTGTTTGCACCAGGCTGATTACACAGGCGCTCGTTTGCATCAGCGCTTGTTTGCACCAGGCTGATTACAGAGGTGCTAGTTTGCATCGGCGCTTGTTTGCACCAGGCTGATTACAGAGGTGCTAGCTTGCATCGACGCTTGCTTGCACCAGGCTGATTACACAGGCGCTCGTTTGCATCGACGCTTGTTTGCACCAGGCTGATTACACAGGCGCTCGTTTGCATCAGCGCTTGTTTGCACCAGGCTGATTACACAGGCGCTCATTTGCATCGGCACTTGTTTGCACCAGGCTGATTACACAGGTGCTCGTTTGCATCGGTGCTTGTTTGCACCATCCTGATTACACAGGCACTCGTTTGCATCGGCGCTTGTTTGCACCAGGCTGATTACACAGGCGCTCGTTTGCATCGGTGCTTGTTTGCACCAGCCTGATTACACAGGCGCTCGTTTGCATCGACGCTTGTTTGCACCAGGCTGATTACAGAGATGCTAGTTTGCATCAACACTTGTTTGCACCAGCCTGATTACACAGGCGCTCGTTTGCATCGGTGCTTGTTTGCACCAGGCTGATTACAGAGGTGCTAGTATGCATCAATGCTTGTTTGCACCAGGCTGATTACATAGGTGCTCGTTTGCATCGGCGCTTGTTTGCACTAGCCTGATTACATAGATTGTGGGAGGAACTGTTGCTACCGTAGTCATTCTGCCCTCATTCAGTTCTGTTGATTATCGGCAGCACATCCTGGTAACACAGAGAGATCTGCTGCTGATAATCAGGCATCTTTCATCCTGAAGAAAGATGCCCATCATCCAACAAGCGTTCCTATGAATGCTTGTTCCGGACAATTGACCTGAAAATTGTGCAGTCTGATAGGGCCCTTAGGTCTGAACATACGGATTTGTTACATTGTATCAGGGTTGATAAGATCTATCAGACTGATACATTGTAATAAAACAACAGCAATGTGAGCAGAACTAGGTTGGGATGGGTTTCTATCCATCAACAGCAAGCATGGAGCCTGCTAATGGTGAGGAATTGGAACACAAAGGGTAGAATTTATTAATGAATTATATTTGGTGACCATAGGTTATTGTGTTTTGATGCAAAAAAAATAGCAGAGTCAAACCAGGCAATCCTATGAAGAATAAGGAAATGATTGTGAAATGAGCTAGCCTAAAGAGTAGAAAAAAATGGTCTGCTTTTTTGTTGCAGAAACAGCGCCCCCCTTATCTGTGGTTGTATCTGGTATTGCATCTGAGTTCCATTTACTTGCCATACCGAGTAGAGTCCCCAACCGACCTTCTGTCACATTAAAGCAGCGTCCGTATTTTACCGTAAACCTTCGGCGCGCATTGTCTAAAGCTTTGCCCCCAATAAGAATGTGTTTCTTGCTTAGAAACAAAACAGGCAATTTATGTGAAATGCTAAATTATTTTTTAATCAAGCCTGGTGTCTATTGCGGAGCTATTTAAGTCGAACCTGCTTAGGAAGGAAAATAGCGAAGCAGCAGGGAGGCGATTAAAGCCTCGTGTGCGTCTAATGAGTCACCCGCTCCCTTCCCTCCATTATGCTTCTTCCTACTCGTACATACATATAACATCGAAAGCCTGACCTGACGAGTTCAGCTCTGCAGGCAGAGAATGCTGCGTTTTGCCTCCACTTTCATCTTCCTTCAGCTGAAACAACAATAACAGCTATGAATCGTGTGCTGCCACCAATTAACCCTTTCCCTGCAATCTTCCGCCCCTGTGCAAATACTAGGTTATTATTAGGAAAATAAAATGTATTTTTATACATTTTATATTAAAGAGACATTCCGGACAAAACATTCTTATACCTTTCCTGGCAACTTTTGAGAAATTATTAGAACTAGAGATGAGCGAATTTCATATTTTGAAAATCGTTCACGCTTCCTTTGGTGGTAAAAGGGCAATTGCGTTATGGATTCTGTTACCACGGACTATAACGCAATTCTATAACGGAATGCCTGTAGAGGATTCCGTTATTCATTCCGTCATAATAAAAGTCTATGGGTTGCAAAACGAATCCGTCCCGTTTCCGTTATGCAGGGGAGTGATCTCTAATTAGGACATCAGGAAGACACTGAAGATGAGAAAAAAAAGGTGCATAGCAAGCTGCGCAAGGTATCTTCGATATGTCTTATGTAGGGAACGCCCCAAGTTGCGGCATTCAAATCCCAAATAATACATACAACCTCCTTTAGAATACCCCAAAATGAATTCAGACCATACACCAGATACCTGAACAAATATGGACTATACATTATAACTGCTGAATAAAGATATACAGTAGACCCCAGACCAGAGCCATTTTTATAGACACCAGACCCCTTATATACAGACCCAGACCTCCTTGAAAACAGACCCTGGACCAGGACCCCATGTATACAGACCCCATGCGCCCAATATACAGACCCTCCTAAACACCAGACCAGTCAACCTGTGTATAGACGCCAATCCAAACCCCTTCATAGATCAGAAACCCATGTTTACAGGATCTTAGCCGCCTATATACAGACCCCCAAATGGAAACCCTAGACCAGAACCCCACGTTTACCAACCTTAGGCTTACCAATATACAGACCCCAGACCATTCCCACCTGTATATACAGTAGCTTCTAAACCAAAACCCTTGTTTTAAAATCTCAGACCAGTATCCCATGCTTACAGACCCTAGACCCCCCCACCCCCAAATACAGACCCCAGACCAGTCCACCTGAATGCAGACACCAAAAAATATCCTCCCTTTATGGATCCCAGGCTAAAATCCAATATTTGCAGACTGTATGCTCTCCTATATACAGCCCGAGCCCCCCCCCCCCACGAACATGACCCCAGACCAGTCCATCTGAATACAGACCCCAGACCAGAATCCCATATTTACAGACCCTATACCCCCCAATATACAGACCCCAGACTAGTTCACCTGTATACAGACCCCAAACCAGACCCACCTAAATCTAGAATACCATGTTTACAGAACCTAGCCCCCACTATATACAGACCTCCGACTGCTGTTCTGAATGAAGACCCCAAAACAGACCCTCCATTTATAGACCCTCGACCAGAACCGCATGTTTATAGACCCTAGGCCATTCTGTATACATATCCAAGACCCCTCTGAATACAGACCCCAGACCAGAACTGAATGCATACAGACCCTAGGCCCCACTATATATAGACCCCAGACCCCGAATCAGACTTTCCGCCTGTACAGACCCTAGATAGGATAGTAACATTCAATCTGTGCAGATGGAAAATATCATCCAGGCAATATCAAACTATCTCTCTCCTGTCCTGACAGTTTGTTACAATGTATCAGTCCGGAGTCCAGATTGTTGGCTCACAGAGGATTGCCTAGACTGGATATAATTGTGGCAAACCTACAACAATAAGAATTATTAGGTCAAGAATGGTTATAAACCACTTGAATTGTTCCATCCACTGACAGCAAGCATGTTATTATGCAATCACATATGGTCTGCTAAGTTCAGGCCCCTTTGATATGATGGCTGATTACTTAGATGTGACATAAAGATGAAATATCAGGTTTGGGGCCATAAAGCTAGCTCTACACCCCTGCCCGGTGTACTCAGCGCCCTCGGCTCCTGAACCCTCCTGTCTACGTCGTCCTCTGTTGTCCTCTGTCAATAAGAAATAATTGAAGCTCCATCTTCTGCCCGTCCCTTCATATACGTCTTCTGGAGGGGAGAACGATCCTATTACTTTCTGCACGCAATCTTAAGACACATCATTTTTATGGCTGTACAAAGAGCGGCAGAGGCGGTTTATGGGCAGTATTCATCTAGATTATCACGCTTCCATCATGCTCGCAGATGCCCATCTATTGGCTCATCCTGGAGCAACCATGATTACCCCGTGCAATGGATTTGTGGCGGATGGCGGAAATAGTCACAGCGGGCAAGGGGTTAAACCAACAGGTCTCACTTTAGAGGACTTTTGCATCCAATTTTCTGTATTGTTTGAGTGCATGTTTAGGACATCCGAAAACCTTTAATGTGAAAATGGCTTAATGTAGCCTAATGCACCATAATGTGCCTAAACCTCAATCAATTGCCTTCAAACTTTGCACAACCTAAGTTCCCAGCTTCCCGGACCTATCCTGGAAGTGTCATGGATTTTGGCTACCCACAAGGCAAATGAGTGACATTAAGTTTTTTTGGGGGGGAACTTAATGTGGCTTAAAATACAAAAAACAACTCAGATGTAAGCCGATTTCCCCCCAAACGTCCTATACTTACAAGACTCTCTCTAGGCCAAGATTTTGGGTCATTTGATAAAACATATCAAAAGTTATTAACATTAAACTATTTTATTACCATCCTAAAACATTTAATGTGAACAGCTTGATGTAAAAAGAGCTTAATGCACCATAATGTACATAAACCTCAATAAATTGCCTTCAAAATGTGCACAACCTAAAATCTCTTATTGGGTGACGTTAAGCTCGCGTAGCCCCTACTACCTTTTGTGCAGCGGCTATTAGAAATGTAAAGGATTATTCACTAAGCTAGCCGCAGGATCAGCCATAGCTCCGGCTCAGGTCTTAGTCTATCTTGGATGTGGGATCCCAGCATGCATCTGTGGTTGCTGGGCCTCCAATGAGTCCCTGCACCTTGTGAGGAGGAGTAGGCCACCTCCAGGTTCACCTGAATTTTATTTATCAACTAAATCGATATGCTCCCATTTGGAGACTCATATAAATAGAGCTAGGACCACACTTTACAGAGGTGCCTGTCACGGATGGTGTTAAGAAAACTAGAAGACACAAATGAAGATCCGACTGACTTGATCCAAAACTAAGGAACAAAAGGGTAAGCCCTGTAACAGCCCTAGCTCTCTCCCTTACTGCTCAGCCTATGCAAAAATCTCAATGGTAGAAAATTGCATGCCCTCGTTCCTCGACTGTGTGACACCTGAACACCAAAAAGACAAGGTGGCATTAGCAGGAGGTGCTCAAACCCACATGCAGTCGTGCATATATACAGGGGAGCAAATCCTGCACTTGTGGCCCGTTGCTAATGGCGATCCCCAGCAAAATGCATACGGTGGAGGATGCCCGCGGCGAACCACAAGTACCACAATAGACATCTCACACAAGGTAACAAGTGCGGATGTCATAATCAATATAACAATATAACAAAACAATAACAAATACAGGTGCACTCTGCACCTGTATTTGTTATTGCACCTGTATTTGTTATTGTTTTGTTATATTGTTATATAGATTATGACATCCGCACTTGTTACCTTGTGTGAGATGTCTATTGTGGTACTTGTGGTTCGCCGCGGGCATCCTCCACCGTATGCATTTTGCTGGGGATCGCCATTAGCAACGGGCCACAAGTGCAGGATTTGCTCCCCTGTATATATGCACGACTGCATGTGGGTTTGAGCACCTCCTGCTAATGCCACCTTGTCTTTTTGGTTTGTATATATAGATTCCTGGAGGTGTATAAACTCCAATTTAAATGTGCCTGTTTTCCATCTACAGGCCACATTTAGGTGCACCTGTGAGGCCTGGGCCATATCAGTCAGTCTTGAGTGGGACTCGCAGACTCCTCCCTCCTCCCAATGCAAGCATGGTTACATGCTGGAGGTAACTGGTGAGTTGTTTGTGAGTCGGCCTCATGCTCCTGTAATTTGCCCACTGGCTCCTGGTATCGCCCATACGGCTCAGGAAGGAGAGTGTTAGGTCCCGGGCTACTTGAGAAACCTTGGCATGGTGCCCGGGCTTAGACATGTTCTACATCGTAGGACATGTTGACTAATCTCTCAATTTTAAAATCAGTTTGAGGGTTTAGTGAGACCGCAGAGTGCACCTGTATTTGTTATCGTTTTGTTATAGTGTGACACCTGAACACCCTATAATAGTGAGGGGACACGACCACCGGCTCCCTACACTTAATACGGAGGGAGTCAGGGTCACCTAGGATCAAGCCAACAGGAAAACAGAAATAAAGAAACAGACTTAACTTGTGGATGCAGCAGTAACAGCTTCTAGCATCAGCACAGTCCAGGAAGTTGTATAAACCGCAAGGTGAGGCAGTATGGAGAGGAGATATATAGGGAGGCAATCACTGCTAATAGATGACAGCTGGAAGAGGGAGGACAGATGTCAAAACGAAAGCAAAACAAAAGAAGATCATGCAGGAGGTACTGAAGAACGTCTATCAGAACTTCTCAAAGATCTGGTGGTGACAGTGCCTTGACGGTGGCGGTGCGACTTCTACATATTTTTGGCCAAAGGTTTGTGCAAATAAAACCTCAGCTTTTAATGTATACTGTTAGACGGGGGAATTTGTTTTGTTGCAGGTGTGCTGGGGATTTTTTGTGTTTTCTATTGTTGCAAGCCTTCCCATGTGCACCCTGCTACCAAGGCTAGTTATAAATGTATGCGGTTACCATCTTTTTCCAGGTCTTTGTTCAGTCTCTCTTCAGGTTTAGGCCGAATGCACGCGGCCGTTTTTCACTGAGAGCAGGAGCGCACGGCGTCATTGGTTGCTATGACGCCGTGCGCTCCCTGCTGCCGCCACAGTACAGTAATACACTGGTATAGATCGTACCAGCGTATCACTGTATTGCGGCGGCAGCAGGGAGCGCACGGCGTCATAGCAACCAATGACGCCCTGTGCTCCTGCTCTCAGCAGGAATCCAGGCCGCGGTTCCACGGACCGCTCACGGCCGTGAAAAACGGCCGCGTGCATTCGGCCTTAGTCTGAGGGTGGGAATGCTCAAGTGTAGGACAAGTTTGACTAGGACTGATACGTACAGGAGGCCTCACATGCTGATTGAGCAGCAGGAGAACCAGAGAACCTGGATGTCTACCGAAGGTACATAGTACTGAAATGGACCTCAGGAGCAAGTCTGGTGTTTCTCCTACTGAAGATCTCATGCCTATTACTATTCAGCTGTTGCTCTAATACCCAGTGTCAGCCTGTGCTCCTAGACATCTAAGGCCCCTTTCACACGGGCGAGAATTCCGCACGGGTGCGATGCGTGAGGTGAACGCATTGCACCCGCACTGAATCCGGACCCATTCACTTCAATGGGGCTGTTCACATGAGCGGTGATTTTCACGCATCACTTGTGCGTTGCATGAAAATCGCATCAAGCTCTATATTGTGCGTTTTTCACGCAACGCAGGCCCCATAGAAGTGAATGGGGCTGCGTGAAAATCACAAGCATCCGCAAGCAAGTGCAGATGCGGTGCGATTTTCACGCACGGTTGCTAAGAGACGACTGGGATGGAGACCCGATCATTATTATTTTCCCTTAAAACATGGTTATAAGGGAAAATAATAGCATTCTTAATACAGAATGCTAAGTAAATTAGGGATGGAGGGGTTAAAAAAAATAAAATAAACTCACCTCATCCACTTGTTCGCGCAGCCCAGCTTGTCTTCTTTCTTCTTCTTTGAGGACCTGGGAGGAAAAGGACCTTTGGTGACATCACTGCGCTCATCACATGGTCCATCACCATGTGACAGACTATGTGATGAGCGCAGTGACATCATCAAAGGTCTTTTTCCTCCCAGGTCCTCAAAGAAGAAGAGGATGTGGATGAGGTGAGTTTAATTATTTTTTTAAAATTTTGAACCCCTCCATCCCTAATTTACTTAGCATTCTGTATTCAGAATGCTATTATTTTCCCTTATAACCATGTTATAAGGGAAAATAATAAAATCTACACAACACCTAACCCGAACTTCTGTGAGATTTTTCTCACACGCGTGCAAAATGCATTAAAACGCTTTGCACTCGCACAGAAAAATCTCACATTTTCCCGCAACGCACCCGCATCTTTTCCCGAAACGCACCCGCAACGCCTGTGTGAAACCAGCCTAAGTTGTTTTATGTACGTTAAGCCCCATTAAGCTCCCCAAAAAACAAGCTTAATGTCACTCATTTGCCTTGTGGGTAGCCAAAATCCATGAAACTTCCAGGATAGGTTTGGGAAGCTGGGAACTTAGGTTGTGCAAAGTTAGAAGGCAATTGATTGAGGTTTAGGCACATTATGGTGCATTAGGCTACATTAAAGGGGTTATCCCATCTTAGACAATGGGGGCATATCGCAAGGATATGCCCCCATTGTCTGATAGGTGCGGGTCTCACCGCTGGGACCCGCACCTACAAGGAGAACGGAGCAGAGAAAGTGGAGGAGGGCGCACTGCGCATGCGCAGCAGCCCTCCGTTCATTTCTATGGAGCCGCCGAAAATAGCTTGCCTATTTCCGTCGGCCCCATAGAAATGAATGGGAGCGTTGGCCGCGCATGTGCGGTGCGCTCCCATTCACTTCAATGGGAGAGGCAGGGAGCTGTGCCTGGTGGTGGTCGGACCCTGGGAAACCCGGGGTCCTCCAGCCACAACTCTCCCCGGCTCCGTTCTCGTTGTAGGTGCGGGTCCCAGAGGTGGGACCCGCACCTATCAGACAATGGGGGCATATCCTTGCGATATGCCCCCATTGTCTAAGATGGGATAACCCCTTTAAGCCATTTTCACATTAAATGTTTTAGGATGTCCCGAGTAACAGGAAGAAGCAGTGGACGAACGCATGACTGCAGGGTCTTGGAAACACATAAGCCTTTATAGGAGCTGTATACTTAAAACGAGTACATACTTTCATACATTGTAACTCTATCTTTTTAGGGGTTTTCTGGATGGATCTGATGCTAGGGTTAGACGAAACGTTTAGTCTTCACGTAAAATCTAGCACCGTTTTGTGTATACAGCTCCAGTGCAGATCTGTGCGTGGTGCATGGCTAACGAAGGCAAACAAAACCAATGTGTGGTCTGATGGTGCAGACGTGTTACTCAGTTTATTCTACCATTACTAGAGTAACAAGAAGAGAGAGTGGAGTAATGCTTGACGGCGAGGTCTTGGAGACACATAGGTCTGTACAGGAACTGCATACTCAAAACGAGTACATACTTTCATAAGTTATAACCCTATCTTTATGTATTCTGGACGGCCAGAGATAGACGTTCAGTTGCAACTTTTGAAGCAACGCACCTCCGACACCCTATATTGTATCACTGACAGCCACATAATACAAACTGGTTGTCACAGGTCCGCCCTGATAGTGGATAATTACACCCATAATGAGCTTGATGTTAGAAATATTTGACCCACTCGTGAAATATATATATACGGACACCTGTTATTAGGCTGGTGAGAAAGCGGCATCTATCCTCATTTGGCCGGATCTGGTGGGAATCGGCTGGACCTGTTTATTTGCACATCACTGCACGGCCGGCTGGTCCCATCCTCCTCCTTCGCCACTTCTGGGCCATTTATCCTCATTTACTTGATGCCGCGGCCGGTTCAGTACACATCGTTTCTGCACACGGGCTGTAGACCCATTAAAGGACATGTCAGACCCATCGCACAATGCCACATCCTAAAATCTGTCATTGTCAAGAGGTAGAAAATCAGCAAAAAGTGTAAAAAGCACGCTGCCGGAGACATGCCGTGTCCACATGGCTGCAGGGGAGTATTAGGAAGAGAGGAGATACCGGATAATTGTAAGTCATAGAGTGTAAGCTCTTTGGCTCAGAGACCATTAGCAGAAACTAGGTGGGGCTATGTTACAAAACCACAGCAGCGATATGTCATATGTAACTTTAAGCATGAGGGCCCCTTTTACAGGGCTTTTGGGGCCCCACAGGAGCCAGAGCCAAGGGTGACCTCTGCACCTCCTACAGCATGCATGGCAACAATCCCGCAAAGTACCAGGCCAAGGGGCAACGTTTATACATTATAGAGGTTGCAGATGCAGTGGGAGCAAGGACCCCTTAGGTCCATTCTTCTACCACAGACTGGCGTGCCTACCATACAACTGCTATGGGGACCAAAGCTGAGCTACTTCTCCTGTTCCGGACGTGGATTTATGGGATTTTACTTCAGCCACAACCAGGAGGTGCGTAGAAATTGTACAGCTTCCAAAGAGTGCAATAGTAACTATACATTACTATGCACTGAGCTCCCCCTAGTGGTGACCGAGGCACCCAGTTTTGTTATATGTAAGAGGAAGCAGTGGATTTATAGGGGAGATTTGCCAGCGTATTCATGCCCAATTTGTAGTGCCCTGGAGCAAGGATACTTTGGACTATGGAAGTTTGTGTATATTTGCCCCTATTGCTACTACATAAACCATCAAATCACTACAGTGCACCTGGAAGGGTTAACTTGCACTATGATTTATGCCACTGTTTACATGTATACGGTTTTATATTGTCTAACCAAACTTATACTATATGTTCATTGTAATATTTCCTGTTCATTTGCGCTGTTATTGCACTATATCTGCACTGCACGGTGGAAAGGGTTAATGCACAGGCAGCTAAGGCCTCTTTCACACTTGCTTTGTCCGGATCCGGTGTGTACTCCACTTGCCGGAATTACACGCCAGATCCGGAAAAACGCAAGTGTACTGAAAGCATTTGAAGACGGATCCATCTTCAAAATGCGTTCAGTGTTACTATGGCAGCCAGGACGCTATTAAAGTCCTGGTTGCCATAGTAGGAGCGGGGGAGCAGTATACTTACCGTCCGTGCGGCTCCCGGGGTGCTCCAGAATGGCGTCAGAGCGCCCCATGCGCATGGATGACGTGCCATGCGATCACGTGATCCATGCGCTTGGGGCGCCCTGACTCACTCTGGAGCGCCCCGGGAGCCGCACGGATGGTAAGTATGCTGCTCCCCCGCTCCCCACTACACTTTACCATGGCTGCCAGGACTTTAGCGTCCCGGCAGCCATGGTAACCATTGAGAAAAAGCTAAACGTCTTATCCGGCAATGCGCCTAAACGACGTTTAGCTTAAGGCCGGATCCGGATCTATGCCTTTCAATGGGCATTAATTCCAGATCCGGCCTTGCGGCAAGTCTTCAGGATTTTTGGCCGGAGCAAAAAGCGCAGCATGCTGCGGTATTTTCTCCGGCCAAAAAACGTTACGTTCCGGAACTGAAGACATCCAAATGCATCCTGAACGGATTTCACTCTATTCAGAATGCATTAGGATAATACTGATCAGGATTCTTCCGGCATAGAGCGCCGACGACGGAACTCTATGCCAGAAAAGAACAACGCAAGTGTGAAAGAGCCCTAATACTGAGAGACTTTAGGACTTTCTAGCTAAGCACTGAGAAGTTAGAAATCTATTGCAGTTACTATAAGGGACTATACAACGTTTTGGAGAAAAAACACAGACACACTGACCTTCTGACTGTCTAGTTTAGTTCTATTGTTTACGTCTGAAGATTTATTTATGTCTGGAAAAACTGCTTAGTCATTCCTATAGACTTGTATTGAAACTCTATACAACTATGACATTGCAACATTTTTTCTGTTTAGGCTGTGATTCTCAACCCCTTCCACTAGAAGGTTCTACTTCGGTCAGAAACGCTATATAAGGCTACTTAGCGTTGTTTAAATCCGGCATTCAATTCCGACACCGGAACTGCCCGCCGGATCCGGAAAAACGTGTGAAAATGGATGACATTTAAATCCTGATCAGGATTTTGATCACAATGAAAAAATGCATTGGAAAAAACAGATCCGCCATTTATGGACTTTAATTTTTTTTCCCATTTTTCCGGTGTTACGACACTCACCGCCAGGTAGATGACGCCGCTGGTTAGTGAATAAACCCCTTTCTCCAGGAATGCAGTTTTTAATCCAGCCGATCATCAAACCCCCGAATGGAGCATACGAACGTGGCAACTCCCGATCAGTAATTCAGTCGAACTCCTTCCACAGCTAGCAAAATACGAAAGCGCTGTCCCAATAATAAATCCCTCCATAAACGAGACCAAGCTCCGTCTTGAAAGTCAAACAGGGAATGTTTTATTGAGGGCTACCCGCCCATTTTTATGCAGGTCCCCATCTGGTGGACACGCCCCTAGGGGCCCAGAATGGAGACTGGGACACAGGACAGACATGTAGCACTACAGAGACAATACATCCCCACAATGCATTATGGTTTTCTCCTCTCTGCCCTGGCGACACCCGAGGAATAATCCAATTATCTCCCAAGACAGAGGGAAATCACCAATACACATGTGGGGACAACAGAACAGACATCACCATTTAAACACACAATGTCACAACCCTTTTCAATACACAGACATTTAACATATCCCACAATGGCACAAATTAGTCCAGGAGGTCAAGTTGGTTCAAGTCCTTTGTGAACAAGGAGGCCATTTGGGTTAACTAGCAACACACTCCTCTCCTGGGTGGCCGTCTGTTCAGTAGTTCCAATCGGTATGTGGGGAAACACACGAACAGGGGCATATGGACAGGAAATCCAGCGAAATGAGGGCAAACAGACGAACCAGCAATATAGGTCTATACAGATGGATCTGTCACATCCGGTTTAACATGCAAAAGCCGGATCCGGTTTGACTGAACACACGGCGCCGGATCCGGCGTTAATGCAAGTCAATGGGAAAAAGACCGGATCCGGCGTTCAGTCAAAGTGTTCAGGATTTTTGGCCGGAGGTAAAAATACAACATGCTACGGTTTTCTGAAAAGCCTGATCAGTCAAAAAGACTGAACTGAAGACATCCTGATGCATCCTGAACGGATCGCTCTCCATTCAGAATGCATTAGGATAAAACTGATCAGTTCTTTTCCGGATTTGAGCCCCTAGGACGGAACTCAGCGCCGGAAAAGAAAAATGCTAGTGTGAAAGCTAACCCTAATCACCACTCTTATCCCCAAGGGGCACCCGGGGCCCAGATTAACACTAAACGCTAATACTGTACCAGTCCTTTCCCCGCTGCAGCGTAGAACATTCCATAGACTATTCCGTGGCTTTGTCCGAGCCTTTCTTACATGCGGCCTTTCACCCACATCTTCTATATCAATTATTTTTCTCTCTTTTTATTTTTTTATTTCTTTCCTCTATCGAGCGGTCGCATTGTGGCGTTTTATGCTTCAATATTCCCCTGCGCGGCTGAGGTATCGGACGGCGTAACTTTCTAATCTGTTGTCAATTTATTCTCTATTCCATTTCACAACGCAAAGGAAAACGTCTCCTATTCACCTGAAATGATGAAAAGATTTTCCTTATGCACAATAGTCGCGTATTGAACGCTGCGATCATTAGAACTGGTTCCAACAATGACTAGAACAACATGCACCTTCTGCTGCCCGCGCGCTGCCCAGTGTGTGCTCTGGCTACTCCGGACTCCCGGGGATATAATTGCCCTCTGTATTATTAATATACCCCCGCGCAGGCTATTCTAGCACTCTGCGTGGCATTGTCCAATATTATAGTCCGAGGCGTGGACCCGTGTTACATATGTACGCCACCGATTCCCATCTCACTCATTATCAGATCAAACCCTTTATTGTCAGGGTCTATAGAAATCCCAGACCACCGGCCATGTTGTATTCAAAATGAAATGGGCATGCATGACCTCTAGTAATCATTTCTGGGGCCTCGCGTGGGGCCCCTGGTGGTGGGAGACAGAACAGCGCACAGTGACGTAGCTATAGGGCAGGGATCAGCAACCTTCTGCACTCCAACTGTTGTGAAACTACAACTCCCAGCATGCACACTTACTCGGCTGTTCTTGTAACTCCCATAGAAGTGAAAGGAGGATTCTGGGAGTTTTAGTTTCAGAACAGCTGGCGTGCCGGAGGTTGCTGATCCCTGTTGTAGGGGCTGCCGGGGTGACACCGGATTTTGGTGCCTAAAGAGGACTAAAGTGCTATTAGCATCCTAGAGAGGTTGGGGGTCCCTGGTTCAGATTTTGCATTGAGGGCTATCTTCCCAAAAATCCATGCATTAACACACTGTTCATCCAGAGCCCCCTGGTTCATGAACAGGAAGCCACTATAGTAAAGACTGAAAAGTAGAGAGGAGGTTAGAGATACATTATGCTGCAGAGTTTTATGATCGGTGGGGGTCCGACCGCCGCTGAACATCGGATGAGGGTCCGGCTGCCGCCGGACTGAATTAGCACTGCAGCTCTTTCATTCCTGGGTTAAGTGGGGTGGGGCCTGAGGTCGGACCCCCACCCATCATAAAGTGGTGGACATACTTTCCAACTTTTTTTCCCAGGAGGCCGGATAGTGTCTCGCATGGAGCGTCCTGCCGAAGATGTTTTTGGGGCGACCCTTTATTAGGTGATGCCCCCTTTGATTTGACACTGTGCCCGTTTTGTACGTCACCCTGCCCCTTTTCCCGAGGCACCCCCTCAAAGCCTGGCGCTAGTGTCCAATGCAGCATGGAAGGCAGCTTTCCGGGAGAAAACAAAGCCCTCCATGGCGCGCCCGAGAGATTTGCCAACTCTTCTTGGAGTCTGGACTCTATAACCCTGGGTTCACACCTGAGCGTTTCTGAGACACGCGTTTTACGCGCGTATTTGTTGCACGTTTTTATGCGCGGTTTTTGCAATAGTAAACGCGCGTTTGTGTGATTGACTGCAGTGTTGTCTAATGAGTCTATGGGCCAAAACGCGCGACAAACGCCCCAAAAAAACCTCAAGAACTTGTTTATGCGTCGCGCGTTTTACAGTGCGTTCAAACGCGCTGTAAAACCCTCAGGTGTGAACTTAGGGTAAGGCCAACTTAAAGAGGCGTTTCAGCAGCACAATGCCTTGTAAGGGCTAGCTCAGCTGAATGTAATGACACCTTTCACATAACGATCTGTTGCTTCATTCTGGAGTAAAAGTACTTTTAATGCATGTGCACAAATGAGCAGATAGGTGCACTGAGGGCGGGCTCAAGACACTTAACAGTGCAACCTTGCCTCTCCCACTTCCTCTGCCAGCCCCTCCCCCTCCTTGATTGACAGGGCCAGGTGGGATGACTATGCAGGAACCTGTCCCTGTTGATCAAGGAGAGTGAGGGGCTGGCAGAGGAAGCAAGAGAAGAAAGGGTGGGCCGGTCCTCGGTGCACTTATCTGCTAATTTGCATATGCATTAACAGTATTATTTCTCCAGAATGAAGCAGCGGATCGGTGAGTGAAAGATGTTATTACATTAGGCCGATTTAGGCTACTTTCACATCTGCGCTTTCCCTTTCCGCTATTGAGATCCGTCATAGGTTCTCAATACCAGAAGAAAAAGCTTCCATTTTGTCCCCATTCATTGTCAATAGGGACAAAACTGAATGAAACGGAGTCACCAGAATGTGTTCCGTTTTGTTTGGCTGCGTCCCCATTGCGGACAGAATAACGGTGCAAGCAGCGTTTTTCTGTCCACGATGTGGTGTGGAGCAAGACGGATCTGATACAATAGAAAACGGATCCGTCCCCCATTGACTTACAATGGTTTAAGGGACGGATCCGTCTTGGCTATTTTAAAGATAATACAACCGAATCCATTCATAACGGATGCAGACGGTTGCATTATCATGACGGAAGCGTTTTTGCTGATCCATGATGGAGCCAGCAAAACCGGTGGTGTGTAAGTAGCCTTAGGCCTCTTCCAGAGCGGCGTTGCGGGAAAAGGTGCAGGTGCGTTGCGGGAACATGCGCGATTTTTCCGCGCGAGTGCAAAACACTGTAATGCGTTTTGCACGAGCGTGAGTAAAATCGGCATGTTTGGTACCCAAACCCAAACTTCTTCACAGAAGTTCAGGCTTGGGATCGGTGTTCTGTAGATTGTATTATTTTCCCTTATAACATGGTTATAAGGGAAAATAATAGCATTCTGAATACAGACTGCATAGTACAATAGCGCTGGAGGGGTTAAAAAAATTATAATAATAATTTAACTCACCTTAATCCACTTGCTCGCGCAGCCGGCATCTCTTCTGTCTGTCTTCTGTGCTGTGTGGAGGAACAGGACCTGTGGTGATGTCACTCCGGTCATCACATCGTCCAACACATGATCTTTTACCATGGTGATGGATCATGTGATGACCGTAGTGATGTCACCACAGGTCCTTTTCCTGCACACAGCAAAGAAGACAGACAAAAGAGATGCCGGCTGCGCGAGCAAGTGGATTAAGGTGAGCTAAATTATTATTATTATTATTTTAACCCCTCCAGCGCTATTGTACTATGCATTCTGTATTCAGAATGCTATTATTTTCCCTTATAACCATGTTATAAGGGAAAATAATAATGATCGGGTCTCCATCCCGATCGTCTCCTAGCAACTGTGCGTGAAAATCGCACCGCATCCGCACTTGCTTGCGGATGCTTGCGATTTTCACGCAGCCCCATTCACTTCTATGGGGCCTGCGTTGCGTGGAAAACACGCAATATAGAGCATGCTGCGATTTTCACGCAACGCTCATGTGAACAGCCCCATAGAAATAAATGGGTCCTGATTCAGTGCGGGTGCAATGCGTTCAACTCACGCATCCCATCCGTGCGGAATACTCACCCATGTAAAAGGGGCCTTAGGGTTAATATTTTCTGGTATTGAGATCCGTCATAGGGGCTCAATACCGGAAAAAAAATGCTTCAGTGTTGTCCCCATTCATTGTCAATGGGGACAAAACGGAACTGAAGAGAACGGAATGCTCCAAAATGCATTCCGTTCCGTTCTCATACCGGAGAGCAGCATGCTGCGGTTTGCTTTCCGTCCCCCATTGACTTTCAGCGGAGTTCATGACGGATCCGTCTTGGCAATGTTACAGATAATACAACTGGATCCATTCATAACGGATGCAGACGGTCGTATTATCAGTAACGGAAGCGTTTTTGCTGAACCCTGCCGGATCCAGCAAAAACACTAGTGTGAAAGTAGCCTTAGCCCTACAGGGCATTGTGCCAGGTGTAACAGTGACACGCTCCCTTTAAGGGCTCATGCCCACAAACGTAAGGGCTGTGGACAATGCAGCCACATGCGGATCGCGGACCCATTCACTTGAATGGGGTCTGCGATCTGCATCCTATGGTCCGCACAGCAAAAAAGTAGTGCATGCACTATTTTTTTGCGGTACGGAGGTACGTACAGTAAACCCTCGGAAACACTACGTAGTGCTTCCGATCCGTGCCTATGTTCCGCATCCCCCAGATTGTGGACCTATTGAAGTGAATGGGTCCGCAATCCGTGATGCGGGATGCACACGGCCGGTGCCTGTGTATTGCGGAGTATGTGGGCCGCAATAAAGCCATGGCCGGTGTGAGGAATATGGATTAATATTTACTGTCAGCCATGTCCTCACACCCCCCATTTGCTGACAGGATTTCCCTGCTTCAAAGCCCCCAGCTCTGATTGTAATTCTGTGTACATGCAAAATAAGTTTACACCCCCCAGGTGCTGACAGATTGCAGAGGTAAGGAACTCCACAGGGGGGCCCTGCTTCAAGGAAAAGTTCACACCTCCATGCCCCAGTTTGGAGCCAGCTGAATCTTGCAGGAAACCCCCCCCCAGCAGGGGGTATCTGCTTTTGCCTGGTTCAATGAGATTTCCTAGACATATTGGCACCTACCTCTCATAAGGAATTATGAATCGCCTGGCCACCGCAGACGCAAACCGGATACATATTTGTGTCCCGGTGGCCACGAGGTACGGTCCCATGGTCTTTGTTTACTCGTACCCAGTCGGGGTAGGGAGATACCCATATCTCCCCATAGAAGCCACCTACCGGTACCAGGTTTGGGCTCTAATTGTAGCCTGAACCCAGGCAGGTCCATTAGTCCCAGAACCATCTCCCTGTGACCCTCTGGTCTGGAGCTATGACCCCTAAAGTGTTTTGTGGGTCATTCACCGTCAGCCCAGAAGAGGGGGAGTTGACCCCTCCCTGAGGCAGGGAGGGGATGGACCAGCTACAGGTTAAAAGCCTGGTGCCAGCAAGTAGGGGGCGTCTTTTTCTCTGAAGAGGGGTCACATTCTACACATGTGTTTAGAGGGACCCAGGAAATAGCAGGAGATCACAGCCCCTCGTGTGGCCTCCGGTTCAGGACATCGCCAAGGAACTTTCATCATACTTGGTAACTTACTTTCACACTGCTTAATCCTATTGTAACCATATACCCTGTAATCTGTAACCTCAGACCACTGTATATATATTGTCTGTGTATAGTGTGTTATATCTAGTGTGCTCTTATAGCGATTAAATCTATAATTTAATCTTGTGCTATCTTGTATCTCGATCACGAATCCCCACGTCCGTGTTTTGGCCTAGTTATAAGCTACCGCGGGTTGGTTTCTGACCCTATATAATCCCGTTAGCGGACCGGGCTTATATCAAACGAGAAACTGGTGGCAGTTACCCGGGCTGAGTGTGGGCTGTTTTCACTGCGGCAGTGAAAAGGCCCTTCCAGCTTGTTGCCTCTCTGTGCCCGCGTGGACAGGAGGTGTGTGTGTAAACTATACCAGCCTGACCTTACGTGCTCCTCTGGAGGGCGTAACTTCACGTTTTTGGTAAACCCCGTGATCATACCAGGTCTCGTGAGCTCGACGTGGTTGACGTCAGCGGACACGAGGGGTGGTATTCATCACATATTGGTGGCAGCAAAGTGGGATCGAGATACTAGTGTGTGTGAGTGTGAGACCCATACTTCCAGACACTAAAGACGACCAGCAGTAGCTCTTGCTGCTGGAGTCTTAAGATCAGTTCAACACTAGACTGTCTGAGGGCAGATACAATAAGGTGTGTGTGCATCAGGTTGCAGTGGTGTCAGTGACCATCCGTTGCAATGACGGCCAGTATCACAAGGAGCAAATCGAAGGAGATGGCCGATGCTTTAAATGGGGGCGGAGAGGAGGTGGAAGGCGAGGGGGAGCAGAACCAAAGCTCCCCAAGGAGCCAGTCGCCAGAGGTGAGGTCCGCGGCGGGCCTCGCTCCACCTGCCCCTCCCCCCAGCCAAGCTGGCTCAGCTGCTCTCCTACAAGCTGCCATGGACCGTCTCCAGGCTGGAGACCAGGCAGCCTCTGAGCTCCTACTGGCGGCTGCAGAGCGTCGTGAGCGAGCAGAGGCTGCAGAACGTCGCGAGCAAGCCCAGGCCGAGCGTGAGCACCAGCTACAAATGCTCCAGCTGAAGCTTCAATTCCAGCAGCCCTCCCCAGCCCAATGTGAGTCTCCAGAGGTCCGGATTCCCAAACTGCGGGCGGAGGACTTTCCCCTACTGGACAAAGATGGGGACCTGGACACCTTTTTGTTGGCATTTGAGACAGCCTGCCATCAATACCAGCTGCCAGAGGACCAGTGGGTCAGATTCCTCACGCCACGGCTCAGGGGAAAAGCCCTTGAAATCTTCGGGTACCTGCCCAGCGAGACCATCCTGAGCTATGAGGACATCAAACAGGCTCTGGTCAGGCAGTATAACTTAACCCCTGAGTCGTACCGGAAAAGGCTCAGGAATTTGCACCGGGGTTCTACCCAGAGCTGGGCCGATCACATGCGGGCCTTGCTGAGAGCGGTCGACCAATGGACCACAGGATTGGAGCTCTCCACCGTCCAGCAGCTGAAGGAGCTCATCGCCACAGAACAGTTCTTGTGGAACTGCCCAGAGGATCTCCAGCAGTACCTCCGTGACCGGAAGCCAAAGGGGGCCTCCGCAACAGCAGCCCTGGCCGATGAATACACCAACAACAGGACTTCAGAGGCCCGGAAACCTGTCGGCTGGAGAGGGGGTAAGACGCACGCTGCACCGGCTACCCCTGCCCCTAGGCCCAAGTGGGCACCGGCCCCTGCGGCACTTTCCACGTCGGTGGGGGAACCCCGACTTTGTCACCTGTGTAAGCAGCCAGGACACTTCCAAGCCATGTGTCCCCAGCGCCCGAGGGATCCGTCCCAGTCATCAACCCGGAAACCGTCCACTGTGTTGTGTGTGGGTGGGGGTGGTGGGAGGTCCCTTGACAATGTTCAACCGGTCACCGTGGGCCAGGCTGTGGCCATGGGACTTAGAGACACCGGCGCTGAAATGACACTGGTACGGCCTGAACTGGTGACACCCCATGATTTACTGCCCGGGAGATCCCTCACTGTCTCCGGGATTGGAGGAGTGGACCCGGCGCTGCCCGTCGCCAAGGTTTATCTGGACTGGGGTGCCGGTCGAGGAGTAAGGGAGGTGGGGGTATCCGCAAATATCCCTGCCAGTGTTTTGCTGGGGACGGACCTGGGGCGGCTTGTGTCTAAGTATGTGGCCGCTGACGCCCCAGGGTCCGATTCCCCAGAATGTGATGCAATGTCCCCCCCTGATAATACTGTGAATGTACCTATTATGCATGTTGATGGGGATGTGGGGGATGTAATGTGTGCCTCTCCCCTCAGTGGGGAGGGGGTCATTCCTGTCAGCTGGGCTGAAGCCCCAGGATGTAGCCAGCAAGCATGCTGGGACCTGTTGTCCTCCAGTGTGGTGACTGGGGGGACAAGCAGGGGGCAGACAGCTGCAGGGGGGGAGGATGCAAATGAGGTCAGGGCTGTCCCAGGAGAAGTGGGACTGCCAGGTGAAGCCTCAGTGCAGTGTTCCTCCACCACTGGGATGTCAGAGGGCCAGGTTAGTCCGCCTGGACTGGCGACTTGGTCGGGAGTTGAGGGGAAGCAGGCACTACCAGCGGTGGCAGCGGCTGTCACGCGCAGTGGGAGTGCTGGGGCCCTAGGGGCCCCTCAGGGGTCTGATGGCTTTCCCCCTTCCGACCAAGTGTCTGCCAAGTCAGATGGAGGCCCAGAGACAGGTCCCAGGGACCTGACAGAGGACGTGGCAGTCTCATCTATTCTGACCACGTCCAGTCAGGGGTTTCAGGTGGCGTTAGTGGCTGACGCCAGCCTGAACGCTCTCAGGGAGCAAGCGGCGCTGCCTCCCTCGGACTCAGACCTCAAGCAGGTGGTCTGGGACCAAGGAAGGCTGTGCCGGGTCACGGTCCAGCAGGGCTCACCGGAGGAGTGGCCTAGGGACCAGCAGTTAGTAGAACTGACAGGGGACGTGGCAGTCTCATCCATTCTGACCACGTCCCACCAGGGGTTTCAGGGGGCGTTAGGGGCTAGCGCCAGCTTGAAAGCTCTCACAGAGCATATGGCACGGCCTCCCTTGGATTCAGACCTCCAGAGGGCGGTCTGGGACCAAGGTCGGTTGTGCCAGGAAACGGTCCCACAGGGCTCACCAGGGGCGTGGCCTAGGGACCGACCATTTGTGGTATCCTATCCGTACGGGGCAGAATTTCTGTGGGCTGTGCATGAGACTCCGGTAACCAGATACCCAGGGGCCGCTAAGGCAGAGGCTTGGAGTGGAGACCTAGCCACCCCTGGGGCATCGGTCATCGAGTGTGTCGTGCGCTTCCAGGAAAAAGCGCCGGCCTTGTCGCGGTTGGTGCACGACAGTATGGGGCAGGCCCAGACCGTCCAGAAGCAGGGGTACGACCAATTAGCTTGTGAGAGGACCCATCACGTGGGTCCGCAAGCATGGACACTGGTTTCGGTACCTCAGACTAAGCTTCAGGCGGCCTGGGAGGGACCGTACCTCGGGCACCAGCAGCTCAATGCCAGGATGCACCTGGTCACCCTGGACCACGCCCGGGGAAGGCAGCAGGCACGGGAGGCAGGTGCCCTCCCAGAAGGTCACCCCTTCCGGGAAATGTTAGCAAACAAGCATGGAAGGACTGCGTCCACCAAGATGCCCTTGGGCATGGAGTATGCCCCTGCCACTTCTCAGCGGATGGTCAAGCTGCTTAAGGGACTTGAAGGGTACGCGGATGCGTACCTGGAGGTCATTGCCGTCTTCGGTCCTACATGGGAGGATCCCCGAGAGCATCTGGCGCAGATGCTCGGGCAGATCTGCCAGGCAGGCTTGACCCTTACGCCAGGAAAGTGCCAGCTGGGCATAAGTGAGGGGCCCCGGGTAGGCAGGGAAGCCTCGGAACCGGAACCTGGGAGAGGGGATGCCAGCTCATCCTGGATCACCCTCCGGGACAAGCACCAGGCGATATCCTTCCTGGGCTCCGCCGGGTACTATAGGGAGTTCGCACCCCACTATAGTAGCCTGGCGAGGCCCCTGACGGACCGCACCAGGAAGAAGCTGCCCTCCGCAGTCGATTTGACCAACGACTGTGAGACGGCCTTCCAGGCGCTGGAGCATGCCCTTTCTAGCTTCCCGGTACTACAGGCAGCCGACTGCACGCGGCCGTTTATGGTACCGTCTGATGCCAGCCATTGTGGCCTCAGGGTCAGGCTCAATCCAGGTGACCACCTGGGTCAGGAACGAATGGGAGGTTGGTACGCAGGAGCCTGGCTCTCCGGCCGTACCACTTTGCCATTAACCACCAGGGAGGGCGCGGATGGGCGCACGGGGGAACACAGGAATGTGCTGCCCCCTGGCGCCCTCTAAAAGGGGGAGGTGTGGATTAATATTTACTGTCAGCCATGTCCTCACACCCCCCATTTGCTGACAGGATTTCCCTGCTTCAAAGCCCCCAGCTCTGATTGTAATTCTGTGTACATGCAAAATAAGTTTACACCCCCCAGGTGCTGACAGATTGCAGAGGTAAGGAACTCCACAGGGGGGCCCTGCTTCAAGGAAAAGTTCACACCTCCATGCCCCAGTTTGGAGCCAGCTGAATCTTGCAGGAAACCCCCCCCCAGCAGGGGGTATCTGCTTTTGCCTGGTTCAATGAGATTTCCTAGACATATTGGCACCTACCTCTCATAAGGAATTATGAATCGCCTGGCCACCGCAGACGCAAACCGGATACATATTTGTGTCCCGGTGGCCACGAGGTACGGTCCCATGGTCTTTGTTTACTCGTACCCAGTCGGGGTAGGGAGATACCCATATCTCCCCATAGAAGCCACCTACCGGTACCAGGTTTGGGCTCTAATTGTAGCCTGAACCCAGGCAGGTCCATTAGTCCCAGAACCATCTCCCTGTGACCCTCTGGTCTGGAGCTATGACCCCTAAAGTGTTTTGTGGGTCATTCACCGTCAGCCCAGAAGAGGGGGAGTTGACCCCTCCCTGAGGCAGGGAGGGGATGGACCAGCTACAGGTTAAAAGCCTGGTGCCAGCAAGTAGGGGGCGTCTTTTTCTCTGAAGAGGGGTCACATTCTACACATGTGTTTAGAGGGACCCAGGAAATAGCAGGAGATCACAGCCCCTCGTGTGGCCTCCGGTTCAGGACATCGCCAAGGAACTTTCATCATACTTGGTAACTTACTTTCACACTGCTTAATCCTATTGTAACCATATACCCTGTAATCTGTAACCTCAGACCACTGTATATATATTGTCTGTGTATAGTGTGTTATATCTAGTGTGCTCTTATAGCGATTAAATCTATAATTTAATCTTGTGCTATCTTGTATCTCGATCACGAATCCCCACGTCCGTGTTTTGGCCTAGTTATAAGCTACCGCGGGTTGGTTTCTGACCCTATATAATCCCGTTAGCGGACCGGGCTTATATCAAACGAGAAACTGGTGGCAGTTACCCGGGCTGAGTGTGGGCTGTTTTCACTGCGGCAGTGAAAAGGCCCTTCCAGCTTGTTGCCTCTCTGTGCCCGCGTGGACAGGAGGTGTGTGTGTAAACTATACCAGCCTGACCTTACGTGCTCCTCTGGAGGGCGTAACTTCACGTTTTTGGTAAACCCCGTGATCATACCAGGTCTCGTGAGCTCGACGTGGTTGACGTCAGCGGACACGAGGGGTGGTATTCATCACAGCCGGGCAACGGCCGTGTGCATGCGCCCCATGGTCATATTGCAGACCGCATTTGCAGATCCGCAATACAGGGGCGTCGTTCCGTGGGCATTCCGCATCACGGATGCGGACCCATTCACTTCAATGGGTCCGCAAATCTGAAGATACGGAATGGTGCGGAACGGAAACCCACGGAAGCACTACCGAGTGCTTCCGTGGGGTTTCGTCCCATACTTTCGTTCCGCAAAAAGATAGAACATGTCCTATATTTTTGCGGAATGGGCGGATTGCGGACCCATTAAAGGTCGGTGTTCGTGCATTGCGGCCCGCAATTTGCTGAGTTCACATCTCTGTTTAGCTTTCCGTTCTTCTGATCTGTCATAAGAAGAGAGAGAGGAAAAAAAATCCTGTAAAAAAACGGATCCTGTTGCATCAGTTGTCATCCGTTTGAACGATTTCCATCTGAGATGCGTTTTTTAGACGGGGAAGAAAAAGTAAACGGACATCAGACGGAAATAGCTCAAACAACCCCTTTTAATGCTGAATCATTGAGAGCTGACAGGTGCCTGATTATCAAATATTCTGGATCATCAGATGGAACCCTTCAGGGCGAAAAATTCCTGAATAAGGGCTTGTTTACACGACCGTATGTATTTTGCGGTCCGCAAAAAACGGATCCGCAAAAAATACGGATGTCGTCCGTGTGCAAACAGCTGGCCCCTAATAGAACACTACTATTCTTGTCCGTAATGCGGACAATAATAGGACATGTTCTATTTTTTTGCGGAACGGAAATACGGGCATACAGAAACGGAATGCTCACGCAGTACATTCCTTTTTTTTTGCGGAACCATTGAAATGAATGGTTCTGCATACGGTCTGCCCAAAAAATGGAACGGAAACGGAAAAAATATACGGTCATGTGAATGAGCCCTAAGGCCTTATTCACACACTGGTCAGTGATTTCCATCAGTGGTTGTGAGTCAAAACCAGGAGTTTTGCGGGTCGGATGCGATCCCGTTTATTTCAGCACACCGTGTCCTGTCCGCTTCTGCATGTCTGTCCCGCAGCCCCGCAAAAAAAAAAAAAAAATACAACATGTCCCATTTGCTTAAAGGGAAAATGAGTGATGCACATGGACGTTATCCGCAAAACGGATACAGTCGTTTGAACGCCCCCTAATGGAAATATCTTCACCTGTTCTGTGTTTTTGACCCGCACCTGGTTTTGGCTCACAACCACTGATGGAAAATCACTGAGCGAACGCTGACCAATCACTGAAGTGTGAACTAGGCCTAAAACACTGACAGAAACCGTCCTGCAAAATCTCCTCTGGTTCTTTTCTGGATTATCAGATGTCGGATCAGAGGGTTCTGCAGTATTTTTCTGCACGGCGTGTGATGAGGAGTCTGAACACTGACGGTTTCCGCTCGGCAGAAGAAGCAAGCATATAATTTGCAGGTGATTTCACGGTATAGCGGCTCCTGTTATCGATGGCTGCTCGGAGCCGTGTTTAACACAACGAAGTGTTTACTAAACCAGGAGGATCCTCGTTCCTGGCACATTCTGCTGATAATTACCAGTTTCATTCCGCCATCCTCTTCCCCTTCAGCTGCGAGCCTTCCATCCCATGGCGACTCTTCTGCGTTTGTTCCAGGCGGTGTTGCCATGTCGTGAACTTTCCAAGAACCGTCTCTTCTTATCCTCCTGTGATAATCCTGTTGGAGCACAAAAGCCGTCACCCCGACTGTTGGCGTGATACAAGATACCCATGAGGAGAGTTAGGAAAATGGCGGAAAGAGAACCACGAATCACAGCGCAGCTTTCATTTTTCAGGAGCAGACTACAAATTGAAAGCAGTGATGTGATTGGTTACCATGGGCAACAAAGACAGGGGAACAGAATCTTACTTTGTGGCCTACGGCAACCAATCACAGCGCAGCTTCATTTCTGTAGTCTGCGCTTGGAAAATGAAAGCTGCGCTGTGATTGGTCGCTATGGCCAAAAAGAAGTAGATTTTGTTTTGGACCGTCTCATAGACCTGTCCCAGTGGATGCGACAGCGACCATTCTCCTGGACTGAGGTGCAACAATTCTGACGGTACCACAACGCTTTCCCCCATATGGAGACAAAGAGGTTGCACAGTCCTGCCATGACCTAGCTTTGAGGGTGCCCTGTCCGTGTTATGGGGGCACTGCGCCATACTTATAGGCGCACTTTGGCTACCATTTGTGGGGGCCTGCTGGGGAAACTACAGCTGTGACGTATGGGGGCACTTTGGCTAGCATTTGTAGGGGCATTCTGGGGACTAGGGTAACGGCGACTGCCACTTATAGGGGCACTGTGGATAGCATTTGTAGGGGCATTCTGGGGACTAGGGTAACAACGACTAGGGTAACTGTGGATAGCATTTGTAGGTGCTCGCTGGGGGAACTGTGGCTTAGATTTATGGGGGCACTGTTATTAGCATATCCAGGGGTATTCTGGCTGAACCATGGATGCGACCTATGGGAGCACTGTGGCGACCATTTGGAGGAGCACTCTGGGGACTGGGGTGACTAGAACTACCATTTATGGGGGCACTTTGCCTTACTTTTGGGTGCACTGTGGATAGCATTTGTAGGAGCATGCTGGGGGAACATTGGCTGCAGTTTCTGGGGGCACTGTTACTAGCACATCTAGGGACTGTCTGGGAGAACCATGACTGTGACTTATGGGGGCACTGTGGCTAGTATCTGTAGGGTCATTCTGAGGAAACTATGGTAGCCACTTATGGAACAATGTAGCTTGCATGTGTAGGGGCACTCTGGGAAAGCTATCTCTACCACTTATGGGGGCACTTTGCCTAGCAAAAATAAAGGTACTGTGACTAGCAGGGACACTGTGGGAGAACTATATCTGCCACTTACGGGGGCACTGTGGCTAGCATTTGTAGGGGCACTGTGGGGAACTATGGCTGCCGCTCAGTGTGCCCTGTGCCTTGCAATTATGTGGGTTCTGAGGCTTGTATTTCTGGGGTGTTTTGGGGATGCCACTTATGGGGGCATTGTGCCTTGTACAAATGGGGGCACAGGGGCCAGAATTTATAGTATAGGGGCACACTGGGGGAACTATCGCTGGCACTCATGGAGCACTGTGGGGAAACTATGGCTGCCACTCAGTGTGCCCTGTGTCATGCAATTATGTGGTTGCTGTGGCTTGTATTTCTAGGGGTGTTTTGGGGCTGCCACTTATGGGGGCATTGTGCCTTGTACATATGAGGACACTGTGGCTAGCATTTATAGGGGCACTCTGGGAGAACTATAGCTGGTACTTATGGGAATACTGGATGAAACATGAAGGCTCTTCGGGTGGGGACCTCCAACTGTTACAATAAGAACATCGGCTGTCTACCTTTTTTGGGGGCACCATGGTGGTCAGTGTTATTTCAGAACTGCACTTTGCACTTTAATGGGTTCTCTGTTCTGATTTCAAAATATACAACCGTTTTAAATATGTGGGTGCAAATGATGGACCCAACCCCTCCACGTACGAGCTGCCATTCATTTCAAAGCCAGCCATGTAATTCCACAATTGCCCAGTAGTGGCCACTACAGGGCAAATGTATGGCTACCCGAAGCCTGCCCCAGCGATCACAACTGATTGCTTGGGGTTTCTGAAGCAAAAACTTTAAAAGATCAAACGAGCTGACTTCCATCCGTATTTCAGGAAAAATTTGATTCGCTGTGCAACCGAATTTCATCATGCTTTGTGCTAACTAGTCAATTTTCCCTGAAATGGGGGTAAAAACTATAAAAAAAAACATACTCACCTCATCCATTTGCGTGCGAAGAGGCCGCCTTGGGCATCTTGATTGAAGATACTGCGCAAAATCTTGCACGGGGTGACGTATGACATCACCACGTCAGCGCTCTGGCCGTCACCACACCCAGCCAGTGTGATGACCTCATCATGTCACCGCGCAAGATTTCACGCGGTGTCTTCAATCAAGATGGCCGCGATGGCCTCTACGTGTGCAAATGGATAAGGTGAGTATGGTTGTTTTTTTTACCCTTATTAACCCCTGAAAGGCCTAAATGGTAGCCTCAGATGGTACTATCAGCGATGAACGTGGTATCTGAGTCGTCATACCAAAGAAGTCACATCACTAATCAAGTTTTTGGGTGAAATTCGATGAAGCAGCCGATTCAAATATTTTACAACTTCGCTCATCTCCACTCTTGACTATACGAAAAAGTATGCAATTGAAGGGCAAGTCTAATTTGGGGTAAAAATGGTTTGTACTTTGTCAGCTTTCCTTAGAAGATCCCAATCTCTTTTATTCCTTTCTCCATGATTCATAATTTGTTGTAAAGGATTATGAAAAAAGTCTATGGAAATTGTATACATTTCTTTCAAATGCAGTACATCACAATGACCTACAGGTGGTGCTCATTCCTAACAGCAGACCAGATATAAATCTTAGACTGCATTTGCATGGCCCATTACTAAGAAATAATATGGTGTGAGCCGGCGCTATACATTTTTCCAGTGACATAAATTATACATATTACTTCTATTGCATTTATCATCTTATGTGAAAGCCTCGTGATTTCTGCGGCTTCATACAGCGCCGCGGACAGCGGTATTTACCATATACATTTGCTATAAATAATCTGCTATCTGCTCGTTCTGGGTTTTTTCCTTTAGATTATTTTCTAATATAATATAAAGCGCAGTTGCAGTTTCTCTCCCAGAGGACTCAATTATGTCTCATAAGGCCTAATTTATAGCATTACTCATCGGAGGGGGGGGGGGGGGTGTATAAATATTGCGACTCGCACTTTATTTTTTTCTTTGTTGCCAAGACACGGACTCTACTGATAGTTTAGATAATTACAAAGAGAATTGTGAAGTTTTTGACAATATGATCAATGTTCCAAGAAAATGGCAGATGCACAATGCTGAGGATCTGTCACGTCTGCCCACATGTTACAGTTCACACAGAGGTTTCATCTGCATCATCATTTTGTCCTACAATTAACGTATACACATTAAACAGATGCCTCAGACCGACCCATACAGTGGAAAAAGAACGTATTGGCCAAATGTGTATGCTTTTTACTGGACTACACGGGATGGAAAAGTGCGATGTACTACGGTTATTCATCTTGTGTAAAGTTTACTTTAACCGTGGGACAAAAACAAAATGTGAACACAACCGTACTCTACACATACATTATAAAACTCATCCTGAGTTACATCCTGTATTATACCCCAGACCACCAATGAGGCCAGGTGAGGCAGCACCAGGTAAGGGCAAGAGCGGGGCAGCTGAAGGGCCATGGGCTGAAGGGAAAGGGTTAGGTTAACAAATTGGCATGGGGGGGGCTGTTTCAGTTTTCGCCTCAGGTAGCAGAAGGGCTAGGTGCACCCCTGACCCCAGAGCTGCTCTGAAGTCACTGTGTACATAAATTACATAACTTATCCTGTACTGATCCTGAGTTACATCCTGTATTATACTCCAGAGCTGCACTCACTATTATGCTGGTGGAGTCACTGTGTACATACATTACTTATCCTGTACTGATCCTGAGTTACATCCTGTATTATACTCCAGAGCTGCACTAACTATTCTGCTGGTGCAGTCACTGTGTACATACATTACTTATCCTGTACTGATCCTGAGTTACATCCTGTATTATACTCCAGAGCTGCACTCACTATTCTGCTGGTGCAGTCACTGTGTACATACATTACTTATCCTGTACTGATCCTGAGTTACATCCTGTATTATACTCCAGAGCTGCACTCACTATTCTGCTGGTGCAGTCACTGTGTACATACATTACTTATCCTGTACTGATCCTGTGTTACATCCTGTATTATACTCCAGAGCTGCACTCACTATTCTGCTGGTGCAGTCACTGTGTACATACATTACTTATCCTGTACTGATCCTGTGTTACATCCTGTATTATACTCCAGAGCTGCACTCACTATTCTGCTGCTGCAGTCACTGTGCACATACATTACTTATCCTGCACTGATCCTGAGTTACATCCTGTATTATACTCCAGAGCTGCACTCACTATTCTGCTGGTGCAGTCACTGTGTACATACATTACTTATCCTGCACTGATCCTGAGTTACATCCTGTATTATACTCCAGAGCTGCACTCACTATTCTGCTGGTGCAGTCACTGTGCACATACATTACTTATCCTGCACTGATCCTGAGTTACATCCTGTATTATACTCCAGAGCTGCACTCACTATTCTGCTGGTGCAGTCACTGTGCACATACATTACTTATCCTGCACTGATCCTGAGTTACATCCTGTATTATACTCCAGAGCTGCACTCACTATTCTGCTGGTGCAGTCACTGTGCACATACATTACTTATCCTGCACTGATCCTGAGTTACATCCTGTATTATACTCCAGAGCTGCACTCACTATTCTGCTGGTGCAGTCACTGTGCACATACATTACTTATCCTGTACTGATCCTGAGTTACATCCTGTATTATACTCCAGAGCTGCACTCACTATTCTGCTGGTGGAGTCACTGTGCACATACATTACTTATCCTGTACTGATCCTGAGTTACATCCTGTATTATACTCCAGAGCTGCACTCACTATTCTGCTGGTGCAGTCACTGTGCACATACATTACTTATCCTGCACTGATCCTGAGTTTTACATCAAGACACGGAGGCGAGTATTGCTATCTCTTCCTTTACTGTTCCACCAATAGCAGCAAAGAAAATTTACATACTGAACATTGTAACCATAACAACCGTAGTCCCACCCCCAGACAGCCCCTATAACAGGCAACTCCTCCTCTGGGTCTTCCTCTTTCTTTGCTGCTGCCACCAGATAAGTGCTGCAAATTTTACCTTGTGTGCTTGTTTGCATTTTTTGTATTGGTTTTTCCTGTTTTCGGTTTATTTCTTGTGTTTTTCCCTCTGCATTTGTAGTGGGTTTGTTGACACCTGTTTTCACTGGGCTTCGGCCCTTATGGGTTTTTATGGGGGGGTTTATTTTACCCGGTGTGCTCATTATGGGGGTCTTTCCCCTCTCTGTCTTTGTGTTTTCCTATTTCCCCTTGTTAGCGCCGTCGCGCTTCTTTCCCCACCCCGCCGGGTTATTGCCATTTTCCCCCCGTTTCTCCCGCTCTTGTTTACCTTGACTTGCGATCTCGCCGGGGATCCTTGCGCTTCCCGCGGCCGGATCTTCTTTCGCGCTCTGCCGGGTTGCCGCGTAGTCTCGCGAGATCCCGGCGGCCATCTTGGTCCTCTTTAATCGCGGGACTCTCGGCGGCCATCTTGTCCCCGCCTGGTTTCAGTCCGGAACGGTCGCATTTCTCTGCGCTGCGCTCCCTCTGCCGCGCTCGCTGCTACCTCATCGCGCCTGGGTGATTAACCCTTGCGCTCCACATTAGGTATTTTGGGCCCATATTAACCCTTCATTACCCCGGTCCTTGCGTGACTATTGTCCCACGATGTCTACAGATTTACCCTCCAGCCAGGCCTGCCCTGCACCTACTGAGGAGATGGAGGTTGAGAGGGATGACCCTCATACTCTAGCAATTCAGCAGTCTGTATCTAGTGCCATATTAGCCGCTATAGGATCCATGTCCACCATGCTGGCTACAACCATTTCTCAGGCCCTTGCTGCACACCCCCCTAGGGAGTCCCTGCAGCCTGCCCCTGCTATAATGACGCCGTCTGATGCCATTGATATTCCTGTTTCACAGGATGATAGAATTGGTGCGCGTGCTGCCACCCATGAGAGCGTGCTGCGTTCACGCAAGAGAGCCTTACCGCGCCAGGCAGAAAAGGCGCGCACGTGGAAATGTGCCAGAGCACAACCAGGTGCCGATCCAGACTCGGATCCCGGCTCAGACTTAGAGGCGTTGGAGGATCTGGATTATCCCTCTGAGGAGGAGACCCCGGATCAGACTCCCACTGCTAGGGGCCCCGTCCCTTCCACTTCCTCTGCGGTCGGCTCTGCTCCTCCAGCGGTCGATTTGACGTCTGCATTGGCGGACCCCTCCGGCGAACTTATGTTCGACCCGGATACTCTCCATCACCCTAGGTCGGCGGAATGGCTCCCATCTGACCATGTGGGTAGATACCTGGAGGCTCGGGTTCGCCACCCGTTAAGTAAGGAGACACGCAATAAGCTTCGTGCTGAATGCCCTAGGCCCTTGGTCCCTAGTAAGGTCTGCGATACACCTGTGGTCGACCCTAAGATGACCCAGTTTTTGGCCAAAACGGGCTGGAACCCACGCAAGGGGTTGGACTCCGCCTTGAGGAGCTGCCAAGACAAGCTCCTGGATGTGTTTGGGCCCCTCACAAAGTTGCTAGAATTGGCAGAATCTGCCAGAGCAGATGGCTCCAGTATTGATCCCGAGGAACTTCGGGGTTGGGCTCAAAGAGCGATTTGTGTCGCTGGCAATGCCAACACGTCCCTATCTATTGAACGGCGCAAGGCCATTCTCTTTAAGATTGACCCTAAGCTGGCCAATCTTGCCCTTACAGAGGCAGGCAAGGAGGCACAGGGACTACTATTCGGCGACTCCTTTATTAAGGATCTCGGCCGTTATGTTGGCGCATTCACTGCATTGGATAAGGCCCAGTCCTCCATGCGCCGAGTGTTTCAGGGACAGGTCTCCAACAGGGCCGGCAGTACCAGGGGCCGCCTGTCCGGCCGATCTACCTTCCACGCGCGTGGCGCGGGCCGAGGCTCCTTTCACCAAAGACCTCCTTTCCAGGATCAGAGGGGCTCCTCGACTTTCTTCCCGGCCAGAGGCGGCAATTGGCGTTCCAGGTCTTTCCGTGGGAACCCCAACTCAAGACGACCTTTCGGTAAGTTTTCCCCTGGTGGGGGTTTCTTTTCCCCTTTACATAGGGGGCAGACTCCGACATTTTTTCGGTGCCTGGGCGGAGATCACGTCAGACCCGTGGATATTATCCACCGTCAGGGGTTTCCGAATCGAACTAGTAGACTCCCCTTTCCGACTCCCCCCTCCCTCCCCTTTTCTGCTTTCCAGGCCGGATCGATCCCTGGTGGATTTAGAACTGAGGTCGCTTTTCCAAAAGGGGGCGGTAGAACGGGCTCCTCCGTCCCCTGGGAGAGTCGTCAGCAATATCTTTCTGGTCCAAAAGAAGGGCGGACAGATGCGCCCAGTGATAAATCTTCGCTCACTGAACTCCATAGTGCGTTATCGCCACTTCAAGATGGAGGGGATTCACCTTCTCAGGGTTCTGCTCCTTCCCAGGGATTGGATGGTGAAATTGGACCTAAGGGACGCTTACCTGACGGTTCCCATCGATCCCTCGTCCAGGGACCTTCTCTGTTTTCTATGGGGGGGGGGAGACGTGGCGCTTCACTTGCCTCCCATTCGGTCTGTCCTCGGCTCCCTGGTGCTTCACCAAACTAATGCGACCAGCCATGGCCTGGCTCCGCAGTCGGGGTGTTCGTCTAATCATATATCTGGACGACATCCTTATCATGCATCATTCCAGGTCAACCTTGCTGGACCATCTACGCTGGACATCGGATCTGCTGTCACGCCTCGGTTTTCTTCTGAATCAGGAGAAGTCGTGCTTGACCCCTCTGCAGAGGATGGATTTTCTGGGATTCACGGTGGACTCGGTGTCCGAGTCCCTCAGCCTTCCTTCAGCCAAACTACGGGCCATTCGGAAGGAATTGAGGCACGCCCTGTCGTCCCCTCAGTTAACCTTGCGCCACCTTGCCCGCATCATCGGCCTGCTGGCCTCCTCCATCCAGGCAGTGTTTCCGGCCCCGTTGCACTATCGTGCCCTTCAGCGACTCAAGATTGCGCACCTCCGCTCCGGTGCGGCCTTTGCGGACACAGTGACGCTGGATTCGGAAGCCAGGGAGGAGCTTCATTGGTGGATCACCAACTTGGAGGCGTGGAATGGCAAGGAGATCTTCGGTCTCCAGCCGGAGTTCACGGTGGAGTCGGATGCGAGCCTGCAGGGCTGGGGTGCTCACTGCAATGGCGTCTCCACGGGCGGTCGCTGGACATCGGAGGAATCGAAATTGCACATCAACGCGTTGGAACTGTTGGCGGGGTCCTTTGCCATTCGGAGTTTTACCAACGGGATGGCTCATGCTTGCATTCTTTTGCGTATGGACAACGTTTCGGCAGTCCGCTACGTCAACCGCTTGGGTGGTACTCGGTCGGCGGCACTGGCTCGTCTTGCGAAGGAGTTTTGGTCCTACTGCCTCTCCAAGGACATTGTGGTCCAGGCGGAATACCTTCCCGGTCTCCACAACACTCGAGCGGATCAGAGTTCACGTTGTTTCACGGACGGCAGCGATTGGAGGTTGGCCCCGAGGATATTCTCTGCGATCTCAGACGTCTGGGGCCCCTTTGCAGCGAGGCTCAACGCCCAGCTCCCTCGTTTCTTCAGCTGGCGCCCGGATCCGGGGGCGGAAGCGGTGGATGCCTTTCTACAGGATTGGTCGAGATCACTTCTGTATGCGTTTCCCCCGTTCGCAATGATTCCGAGGATGCTTCTGCAGGTTCGCCGCCAGTCGGCCGAATTGGTGGTGGTGGTCCCCTTTTGGGGAACTCAGAGTTGGTTCCCGTCTCTCTTGGAGCTCCTGGTGGACGTACCACTTCTTCTCCCGGACCTCGCGGATCTTCTTTGCGACCCCAGAGGGTTGTGCCACCCCCTTCTTCTGGACGGGGCTCTTCAGCTGCTGGCGTGTCGGGTCTCCGGATCCCTGGAGAAGTCGAGGGCATTTCGGACTCAGCTAGACGACTCCTGGACAATGCATGGGCTCCCGGCACCAGAAAGTCTTATCGGGCAGCTTGGGGATCTTGGTCTAGTTGGTGCATGGCACGGGACTTGGATCCCATTTCGGCACCTGTGAGTGATCTTTTGCAATTTCTTACCTCTTTGTTTGACGCCGGTAAGGCTTACCGGACGATCAATCTTTTTCGTTCGGCCATTTCCTCTACTCACCAGGGGTTCGATGGTGCCCAGCACCCTTTGGTTTGCCGCCTCCTGCGTGGCTCTCGCCTTACTCGCCCTCCGCGACCTAGGTTTACTACCACTTGGGACGTCTCTTTGGTCTTGTCATTCTTGGCGGCCTGGCCCGACAATTCGGATCTTTCTTTGCGTCAGCTGTCTGCTGAGTTGCTAGTGCTCTTCTGTCTGATTTCTTGTAAGCGGGTTTCGGATGTGCGGGCGTTGGATCACGACGCCAGGTCCTTCACGCCTGAGGGGGTCTCCTTTAATATTTCGAGACGCACCAAGACCTATATCACGACTGTGTCTTATCCTTGTTTCCCGTCCTCTCCGGCTCTTTGTCCCGTGGATTGTTTACGGGAATACGAATCTAGGACTAGGGCCTACCGCTCTCCTGCGGTCCCGCAGCTTTTCCTCTCTATTCGTCATCCCTTTGGTCCGGTCTCTAGTCCGACTTTGGCTCGTTGGATGAAGTGGGTTATGTCCCTTGCGGGGATCGATACTTCTGTTTTTACGGCGCATTCGGCCAGGGGCGCATCTGCCACCTCCTTGGCCATTTCAGGAGCTCGTATGGAGGATATCTTGCGTCTGGCGGACTGGTCTAGGGTGACGACCTTCAGGGAGTATTATTTTCGCCCTCCTCCTCATTTGTTCGCTTCCGTGATTGCGCAGCTTTGAACTAGCAATAGGAGCCTCCGTGTCTTGATGTAAAACTTATTGATTTTCCTAGTCTACGACGTAAAGTCATAGTTTTATTAAAGACACGGAGGCGAGTATTGCCCGCCCTGTGTTGCCCGCCCAGGTTTATTTCTCTATTTTCGGAGGAGGGGTGATCTGCTCTTATTTATTGCCATTATTATTATTATTATTATTGTTATTATTATTGTTATTGATAAGCTTATTATTCATGTTACTATGCTTATTGTCAGACATGTTTATTGCTCTCTTGACGGTTTCTCTGCCATTTTCGGACTGCCGCCTTGTGGGTCTGGTCTGTTATTTACGCTTGCCATATTCTTTGTTTCTTCTAGGTTGAGCGTCCACTGAAGTGTGGGATCTACGTCCTTCTGTTTTCTCCTCAGGAGTGTTAGCCCGGTTGGCTTCGTTTGTGGAGTTCGCTTGGAGCGGTGCGGTTTCGCTTCCAGTTCCGGTTGCTTGTTGGGCGGTTCCGGTTGATGTCCGATGTGGGTGTCAGGTCCAAAGAAAGAGGAAGACCCAGAGGAGGAGTTGCCTGTTATAGGGGCTGTCTGGGGGTGGGACTACGGTTGTTATGGTTACAATGTTCAGTATGTAAATTTTCTTTGCTGCTATTGGTGGAACAGTAAAGGAAGAGATAGCAATACTCGCCTCCGTGTCTTTAATAAAACTATGACTTTACGTCGTAGACTAGGAAAATCAATAAGTTACATCCTGTATTATACTCCAGAGCTGCACTCACTATTCTGCTGGTGCAGTCACTGTGTACATACATTACATTACTTAACCTGCACTGATCCTGAGTTACATCCTGTATTATACTCCAGAGCTGCACTCACTATTCTGCTGGTGCAGTCACTGTGCACATACATTACTTATCCTGTACTGATCCTGAGTTACATCCTGTATTATACTCCAGAGCTGCACTCACTATTCTGCTGGTGCAGTCACTGTGTACATACATTACTTATCCTGTACTGATCCTGAGTTACATCCTGTATTATACTCCAGAGCTGCACTCACTATTCTGCTGGTGCAGTCACTGTGTACATACATTACTTATCCTGTACTGATCCTGAGTTGCATCCTGTATTATACTCCAGAGCTGCACTAACTATTCTGCTGGTGCAGTCACTGTGTACATACATTACTTATCCTGTACTGATCCTGAGTTACATCCTGTATTATACTCCAGAGCTGCACTCACTATTCTGCTGGTGCAGTCACTGTGTACATACATTACTTATCCTGTACTGATCCTGAGTTACATCCTGTATTATACTCCAGAGCTGCACTCACTATTCTGCTGGTGCAGTCACTGTGTACATACATTACTTATCCTGTACTGATCCTGAGTTACATCCTGTATTATACTCCAGAGCTGCACTCACTATTCTGCTGGTGCAGTCACTGTGCACATACATTACTTATCCTGCACTGATCCTGAGTTACATCCTGTATTATACTCCAGAGCTGCACTCACTATTCTGCTGGTGCAGTCACTGTGCACATACATTACTTATCCTGCACTGATCCTGAGTTACATCCTGTATTATACTCCAGAGCTGCACTCACTATTCTGCTGGTGCAGTCACTGTTTACATACATTACTTATCCTGCACTGATCCTGAGTTACATCCTGTATTATACTCCAGAGCTGCACTCACTATTCTGCTGGTGCAGTCACTGTGTACATACATTACTTATCCTGTACTGATCCTGAGTTACATCCTGTATTATACTCCAGAGCTGCACTCACTATTCTGCTGGTGCAGTCACTGTGTACATACATTACTTATCCTGTACTGATCCTGAGTTTTACATCAGACACGGAGGCTTCATATTGCTTTCTCTTCCTTTACTGATCACCATAGCAGCAAGGAGAAACAAAAAACAAATGCAAATGGTCACCATAGTAACCCATACGTCCCACCCCTACAGCCCCAATATAAGGCTGCGTCCAAGGTGGTACTTCCTCTTTCTTGCTGCTCACCAGATAAGTAACATGTTCATTTTATCTGCTAGCTGCTTCTATTCTCCCTAAGGGTTTTATTTCGCTTTAGAGTATTTTTCCCCGGGTTATTTCTTCACTGGGGTTTTGTTTTGTTTCCTCCTTTTAGGTGGCTTAGTGTTTGTGCAGCGGGATATCTTTTATCCTGCATTCTTGTCCCAGAGGCTTATCCCTGTCAGGGCAACCGCTGCCTGCCTCAGTATTCCAGGGTCCTAATCGCGCGCAGCGTTTTTTCCCCTGGAACCCCCCCCCTCTGGGGCTCCGTTTGGTTCCTCCCTCTTCCCCTTTCTCCCCTCGGGAGGTTTGCTTGGGGGTCCCGTTGTGCCTGGCAGCGCCGCTGGCCTTACCGCCATCTTCTGCCTCCTCAGTGCTGGGCCACGCCCCCTTCTTTGCGCGCGTCTGCTGCCTGGCTCGGCGGCCGTTCTCACCACTGTTCGCGCTCTTTTGGCTGGCTGGAGCGAGATCTCGCGAGATCCGGCGGCCATCTTGGTTCCCGTTCCCGCGAGATCTCGCTTCCTCCGGTCTCCTGCGTGCCTGCTGCCGCTCCCCTGTGCTGCGCTCCGCTTCCCTCGCTCCTGGGGTGATTAACCCCTCGTTTGCCTAGCGCTGCACGCATAGTACCTCTGGCTCTCCTCCCAGCCTTCTTCCTGCAGGTACCCTGTTCCCTGTGCTGGACCAGCATGGACCCCTCTGCCCAGTCCTCCCCCTCCCCCCTCCCTGGGGATGCTAGTCTCTCTGATTCAGACTCACAGGCGCAGCTCTTCCAGCGCTCTGTGTCTAATGCTATTTTACAGGCTATGGGTTCCATGTCCACTGTCTTATCACAGACCATCTCCCAGGCCCTGTCTGCACACCCCCTAGCTGGGGCCAGACTTGCTCCCCCTGAGATTGCGCAGCACTCTTTTGCTGCTGAACCTCCTGTTGGACAGGAGACAATGACCGGTGTGTTGATGACCACCCCAGACGACGCGCTGAGGTCCCCGCCAGGCTGATAAATCGCGGGTGTGGAAACACGCTAGAGCCCTAGCGGATGCCGTCTCTGACTCGGATCTGGGTTCGGGCCCGGAGGATCCGGCAGAGGCTACTGATTTTTCTGAGGAGGATGACTCCCCTCAGGGGTCCGACCCTATTGCCACTCCCCCTGCTGTGCCTTTAACTAAGGATTCCTCCTCGGCCTCTGTTGACAATTTCCCTTTGGATTCCTCCGGGGCTCCCATGTTTGATCCTGAGGCCCTCCACCACCCTAGATCGGCGGAGTGGCTCCCCGATACACAAATTAGCAGTTACCTGGAGCATTGGGCCCGCCGTCCTCTGTCCAAGGAGGCGCGCAGTAAGCTGCGGGCAGAGTGCCCTCGGCCCATTATACCCCATAAGGTCTGTGACACGCCCGTTGTGGATCCGAAGATGACCCAATTTTTGTCCAAGTCTGGGTGGAATGCCAAGAGGGGCTTAGACTCAGCCCTTAGAGGATGCCAGGACAAACTCCTGGACATTTTCGGTCCACTGGCAAAAATTATGGAATTGGCGGAGTCCGCCAGACAGGAGGGTTCCCACATTGACCCTGAGGAGCTCACGGGCTGGGCCCAGCGGGCGATTTGCATCGCCGGGGGAGCCAATGCATCCCTGTCAGTGGAAAGGCGCAAGGCCATCCTGCTTAGGATAGACCCCAAGCTCATAAATCTTGCCCAGACGGAGACGGGCAAAGAGGCGGAAGGCCTGCTTTTTGGGGACTCCTTTATAAAGGACCTCAGCCGCTTCGTCGGCACTTTTTCCGCTCTGGACAAGGCGCAGGCTACCATGCGCAAAGTCTTCCAGGGCCGGGTCTCTCACAGGGCCGGCAGCAACAGGGGCCGTCTGTCCGGCCGCTCCAGCACCCGAGGCAGGGGTGTATCCAGAGGCTCCTTCTCCCAGCGAGCTGCGTTTCAAGACCAGCGGTCTCCCCAGACGTTCTTCCCATCCAGAGGGGGACAATGGCGCTCCCGTTCCTTCCGGGGAAACACGGCTCCCCGCAAGTCATTCGGTAAGTCAGACCCCGGACGGGGATTCTTCGGTACTTTATGTAGGGGGCAGGCTTCGGCATTTTTTACACGCTTGGGAACTGATTACATCAGACCCGTGGGTTCTGACGACGGTCAGAGGCTTCTCCATAGAGCTCATAGACACCCCTTGCTCAGTGCAACACCCACCGTCCTCTCTTCGGAGGGGATCGGACTCCGCCCGGGTGGACGAGGAGCTCTCTTCCCTCTTCCTCAAGAGGGCCATAGAGAGAGCTCACGGCCACTCAAGGGGGGTAATAAGCAACATTTTCTTGGTCCAGAAAAAAGGGGGTCAGATGCGTCCCGTCATCAATCTCCGGGCCCTAAACAGCATCGTGCGGTACCGTCACTTCAAGATGGAGGGGATCCATCTACTTCGGGACCTTCTCTCCCCCAGGGATTGGCTCGTGAAGCTGGATCTGAAGGACGCGTACCTTACGGTCTCGGTGGCCCCCCACTCCAGGGATCTCCTTCGTTTCCTCTGGAAGGGCGAGGTCTGGAGATTCACATGCCTTCCATTCGGCTTGTCGTCGGCTCCGTGGTGTTTCACCAAACTCCTGCGTCCGGTCATGGCCTGGTTGAGGAGTCGCGGAGTACGCCTCATAATATACCTGGACGACATCCTCCTGATGCATCAATCCAGGTCGACACTGCTGCAACACCTCCGATGGACGGCGGATCTCCTAGAGTCGCTCGGCTTCCTACTCAACTTGGAGAAGTCCTGGCTCACTCCCTCCCAGAGGTTGGACTTCCTAGGCTTCACAGTGGACTCGATCTCAGAATCCCTCAGCCTGCCAGGGGACAAGTTACGGTCCATTCGCAAGGAACTGCGACGGGCGTTGACCAGTGCCCACCTGTCCCTGCGTCACCTAGCCCGCATCATCGGCCTACTGGCATCCTCCATACAGGCGGTCTTCCCGGCACCGTTGCATTACCGGGCCCTGCAGCGCTTGAAGATTGCTCACCTCCGCTCGGGGGCCTCCTTTGCGGACATGGTGGAATTGGATTCGGAGGCCAGAGAAGAGATCCGTTGGTGGATCGCCAATCTGGAGGCTTGGAACGGCAGGGCGATTTTTGGTTTCCAGCCGGAATTCACCATCGAATCGGATGCGAGCCTTCAGGGCTGGGGAGCACACTGCAACGGGGTCTCCACCGGGGGACCTTGGTCGCAGGTCGAGACGCACTTGCACATCAATGCCCTGGAGTTGCTGGCCGGCTCCTTGGCCGTCAAGAGTTTTACCAACGGGCTGGCCAATGCATGTATCCGTCTCCGGATGGACAATATTTCAGCGGTTCGCTACATCAACCGTTTGGGCGGAACCCAGTCTGCTACCCTAGCGGGACTGGCGAAGGATTTTTGGGCGTACTGTCTCTCCAGGGACATCATGGTGCAGGCCGAGTACCTGCCGGGACTTCACAACGTGCGGGCGGATTGGAGTTCCCGCCATCTTACGGACGGCAGCGACTGGCAGTTGGACCCGTCGATTTTCTCGGAGGTGTCAGCCAGATGGGGACCCTTTTCCGTGGACTTGTTCGCCTCCCGGCTCAACGCTCACCTCCCTCGGTTCTACAGTTGGCGCCCGGATCCGGAGGCATTGGCGGCGGACGCGTTTCTGCAGGACTGGTCCTCCGACCTTCTCTATGCGTTTCCCCCATTCATGATGATTCCTCGGATGCTTCTCCAAGTGCGTCGCCACCGGGCGGAGTTGGTGGCGATAGTCCCGTTCTGGGACTCCCAGGTGTGGTTCCCGTCTCTCCTGGAGCTTCTAGTGGACATTCCGGTCCTTCTGCCGAACCCGACCTCTCTCCTGCGCTGCCCTCAGGGGACTCCCCACCCTCTGCTCCTGGACGGATCCCTACGTTTGATGGCCTGCCGGCTCTCAGGACTCCAGGAGCGGTCGACGGAGTTTCGGAGGCAACTAGGCGCCTCTTGGACGACGCTTGGGCTCCCGGCACCCGAAAATCTTATCGGGCGGCCTGGCGAACTTGGGCTGGCTGGTGCCTGGAACGGGACCTGGATCCCGTTTCAGCTCCTGTAGCTCAGTTGCTTCAATTCCTCACCTCTCTCTTTGAAGAGGGAAAGGCTTACAGAACGATCAATCTTTTTCGTTCGGCGATCTCTTCGTCACATCTAGGATTTGACGGCGTTCCGGCAGGACAGCATCCTTCCGTTTCGCGCCTCCTCCGAGGCGCGCGGCTGTCTCGGCCTCCCCGGCCGAGGTTTTCTTCCACTTGGGATGTTTCCCTGGTGCTTACCTTTTTGTCCTCTTGGCCTACCAATACTGACCTTTCCTTACGTCAGCTTTCCGCAAAGTTGCTCACTCTCTTTTGCTTAATTTCTTGTAAGAGAGTTTCTGATGTGCGGGCTCTGGACCACGACGCTAGGTCCTTTACCCCGGAGGGCGTGTCTTTTAACATTTCGAGACGCACGAAGACGAACATCCGGGTCGTTTCGTACCCCAGCTTTCCTGCTTCCCCGGCCTTGTGCCCGGTAGCTTGTTTAAAGGAATACGAGGCCAGGACTCGTCCTTACAGGTCTCCGGTTGTGCCGCAGTTGTTTCTCTCCATCCGTCACCCGTTCGGTCCGGTGACTAGCCCCACTTTGGCCCGTTGGTTGAAATGGGTTATGGCTCTGGCCGGTGTGGACACTTCGGTGTTTACAGCTCATTCGGCGCGCGGTGCGGCGTCTACCTCTTTGGCGGTCTCGGGAGCTCGCCTGGAGGACATCCTGAGATTGGCGGACTGGTCGAGTGCCTCCACTTTCCGTGAGTATTATTTCCGTCCTCCTCCACATTTGTTTGATCCTTTGGTTAACCAGCTTTGAACTAGCAATATGAAGCCTCCGTGTCTGATGTAAAACTAACTGATTTTCCTAGTCTACGACGTAAAGTCATAGTTTTATTAAGACACGGAGGCGAATATTGCCCTCCCTTCCCTCCCCTGGGCTCTGGTAGTGTGGGGGGAGTGTTTGGCCTGTTAGCTCTACTTTAGTTGGTAGGCCTATTTTGTACTGTTATACATTGAGAATGTTAAGTTGTTCGCCATTAGGTGCTCATACTTGTTTGTATGCTTTACACCGGCCTGGGCCTCTGGTGTCCGCTGGATATGGGTTTGGCTTGGCCATGCTCTCGCTTTATCGGAGTTTGCTTTTCTTGTTCTTTCAGGTTGAGTCTTCCTGCCCTGGAATGTTCCTGTTCTGGACGTTGTTTTCCTCCAGCTCCTGCTTCTACCACGTTGGATTTGCTGAGAGTCTTGGATGATGGTTTCCAGTCCTTCCCCTGAAGTGGATCCTGTCGCTGGAAAGTTCCTGCTTGGATTCCGTGGGTCTCTTTGGCGCGGATTGTTCTTTGAGTGTTCCGGAGTTGTTCGTTCATCGGTTATTATGGACTGGTTCGCAGAGAAAGAGGAAGTACCACCTTGGACGCAGCCTTATATTGGGGCTGTAGGGGTGGGACGTATGGGTTACTATGGTGACCATTTGCATTTGTTTTTTGTTTCTCCTTGCTGCTATGGTGATCAGTAAAGGAAGAGAAAGCAATATTCGCCTCCGTGTCTTAATAAAACTATGACTTTACGTCGTAGACTAGGAAAATCAGTTAGTTACATCCTGTATTATATAGAGCTGAAAGCTCCCAATATTTTCTGCATAAACCTTGCAGAGGTGATTTGCATTCTCAGTAGTGTACAATTAAATCTTAGGGGGGTGTCTATTGACATTCCTGCTTCAGAGCAAGTGCATCTTATACCTCTGTCGAAACGTGCACTTGACCAATTCAGTCCAATGTATACTTATCCAGAAAAAATCCTAAATGCAGTATCAATAAAGAGAGGAGATTATGAAATATTCTGGATTATTGAATGGTCATAGGCAGAAAGAAATCCCCAGAAAGAGGGCTCCTCTGCTTCAGATCTGGCCGGGGTGCACATGTGCGCTGCAGTTCTGCTCTGGATTACGTCGCTGTATGTACCGTACACACATATGCTCTTTCTAGTTCATCTTGTCACGCAGCGACCGGTGAAAACGGCCAAGAGCGATCGGAGAGACGGCGTGATGCTTCGCTCTCCTGAACGGCTGTGCAATTTCAGTGTCGGAACTAAAATGTTAGGTCGCTTGCTTCAATGAAATGGAGGCAGGAAATAAATGCGCTGGAGCTGAGCATGCTGCACTTTACTTGACAGAGTGGACTAACGAGAAAACATCTCCAAACGACACATTGTCCTGCAGCCGCATCAATCGAGCGCAAATGCCACAGCGCTGGGAGCTCAATGCAGCCGGTTCTCAATGCCAGGCGGCTCCTTGTATCTGCACAGGCTCCAGGTCATAATCATAACAAGTCCACAACACCACACTGATCAAAGTGTGTCAATTCATCACTATTTTTAAGATCTTTGCTTGCGGTCGGTGAATGTGGACATTCGTGTTTACATTCAGAGGCTGCAAACCTGTAACGATCTAACGGTTCTTGCAGCGCAGAGTTTGCTACAGTTAGATCCATTCTATAATTTGTGTTTCAGGTTCTCAAGAACCCTGCCTTCTGTCAGTGAATGGAGACATTCCTGTTTATATTCAGAGGATGGAAAGCTGTACAGTTGTATTCACTGATTTGTGTTTCAACTGCTCTGCTTACTGTCAGTGAATGGGAACGTTCTTGATTCTTTTCTGTCCTGATGGGTTTCTACAATGTATCAGTGTACGGCCTGGCCACCGGGACGTCCTGAGATCATCTGATATTCTATAGTTCCATTGGATGCTGTGTTATGGAGGTGTCCTCTCCTAGAAGCAATGCTTACGGTCTGGAGGAGGCGCCATAATGCGCACGCAGTGCCGATAGGCCCATAGTACAAGGCCATAGGGATTCCATAAAATAGGTTGGCACATTACCAGTGGACATCACCACCATACTGGTGCAGTGACATCACCATACTGGTGCAGTGACATCACTACCTACCACATTTCATCCATACAGTAAAAGTATAAGGGGTTATATTTTAAATTATATCCCTTGTTTTAATGAACTTACATTTGATGCCGACCCCAGAACTTCCAAACAAAAGCAGAGCCCAAACTTCCTCCTAATATAGACCCCAGAACAGACTACCCTGAATAAAAGCCAAGTCCAGTTTCCACCTCAAAACAGACACCAGACCAAACTATGCCTACATAAAGACCCCAGACCAGAATACTCCTAAATAAAGACCCCAGATCAGACTACTCCTAAATAAAGACCCCAGACCAGAATACTCCTAAATAAAGACCCCAGACCAGAATACTCCTAAATAAAGACCCCAGATCAGACTACTCCACTCCTAAATAAAGACCCCAGATCAGACTACTCCAAAATAAAGACCCCAGACCACAATACTCCTAAATAAAGACCCCAGACCACAATACTCCTAAATAAAGACCCCAGACCACAATACTCCTAAACAAAGACCCCAGATCAGACTACTCCTAAATAAAGACCCCAGATCAGACTACTCCTAAATAAAGACCCCAGACCAGAATACTCCTAAATAAAGACCCCCAAACTACTCCTAAATAAAGACCCCAGACCTGAAAACTCCTAAATAAAGACCCCAGATCAGATTACTCCTAAATAAAGACCCCAGACCACAATACTCCTAAATAAAGACCCCAGACCTGAAAACTCCTAAATAAAGACCCCAGATCAGATTACTCCTAAAAAAAAAACCCAGACCACAATACTCCTAAATAAAGACCCCAGACCAGACTCCTCCTATATAAAGACCCCAGACCAGACTACTCCTATATGAAGACCCCACACCGGACTACTCCTAAATAAAGACCCCAGACCAGTCCACTTCTAAATTAAGACCCTAGACCAGACTACTCCTATATAAAGACCCCAGACCACAATACTCCTAAATAAAGACCCCAGACCAGACTACTCCTATATAAAGACCCCAGACCAGACTACTCCTATATGAAGACCCCACACCGGACTACTCCTAAATAAAGACCCCAGACCAGTCCACTTCTAAATTAAGACCCTAGACCAGAATACTCCTAAATTAAGACCTCAGACCAGAGTCCTGCTTGAAACAGACCTCCCACCAGACTATACCCCCCCCCCCCCTCAATACCTACTCCAGACTACTGTTTAATGCTATCCTCATTCTTGCACTCATCTTCACTCCGGGGCGCTGACGCAGACAATGTCCTGACACCAAGGCTAACATCAGGACATTGCTGTCATTGTCGAGATGTTGTCAGTGCCCGGGAGTGAAGAGGAGGGCAGGAACATGGAAAGGTGAGTACAGTGTCGGAATGGGGTTCCTTGGCCCACCAGAGGATATTATTCCTCAACAATCTTGAATAGGTTTTGAATAAGAGAAATAGTGGAAAGTAATTCTCCATAGGAAGTGGAATGTTTTGGTTTTGCTTGGACCTCTGGGGCCCACTGTTGCATTAAAGCCTGGGCCCACCGGAGCATCCTCAGGTTCTCTTGGGCCAGTCTGACCTTGGGTGAGTATAATTGGCATCTGGGAGAGTTGTTCTAGTCTGTTACTGACCCGGGGAGTGAATTTCTGGTAATATTTCCCTCCATATTATTCCCTGTAGCAGACTGTGACTATATTCCCCTGCACTGCACCACTGACTATCAGAGAATTCATGAACCGCCGGAACATCTTGCTATTTATCCTTCGGTCACAAGGAGGTGAGTGCACCAGACGGGGCCCTGTTCAGAGCACCCTCAGCATGCAGGAAGGCTGTGTTAATTCCACAGTTATTTAGTTATGTAGCCACAACTCAATCCGGCTCAGGGGTAATGTCTATTCTGCAGGAGCCGCAATCTGATTCATATACTGGGTCACAGTGCCCCCTACTGGCAGCAGCCATATCTTTATATCCAGCTTGGACGGCGCAACTTCCACTGCAGGGAGCAGATATCTTTATTTCTGGGCCGTAAACACTCAGAAATAATGAGAGTGAAGACAAAATGCTGAGGAGGCAGGATTTCTTTTTGTGGTGCAGGTGACAAAAGTATGAACGGAGAGAATTATTTCTCCTACTTGTCACAGCGATCAATTTAAAGGGAAATTACATAAAAAAAATTCTGATTATTTGTATCAGTTATTTATTCTAATGCAAGTTACGCCTGCAATTTACCTACAGAATGTGTTCTTAGAAGTGATGTGTGCATGGGCATAGCTATAGGGGGTGAAGTAAAGGAACCACCATGTAAAGGGCACATGGTAGGTGGGGGCCCTGGTACAGAATTTGTGTTGGGGCCCTGGAGCATCAGAATGCAGGAAGTAAGTTATAACTGGGATGTTGTGGTAAGGCTGGCACTGTTATAGGGTCCTATGGCTGGCACTGTTATAGGGTCCTGTGGCTGGCACTGTTATCGGGTCCTATGGCTGGCACTGTTATCGGGTCCTATGGCTGGCACTGTTATCGGGTCCTGTGGCTGGCACTGTAATCGGGTCCTGTGGCTGGCACTGTTATAGGGTCCTGTGGCTGGCACTGTTATGGGGGCCTGTGGCTGGCACTGTTATGGGGTCCTGTGGCTGTCACTGTTATCGGGTCCTGTGGCTGGCACTGTTATGGGGGCCTGTGGCTGGCACTGTTATGGGGTCCTGTGGCTGGCACTGTTATGGGGTCCTGTGGCTGGCACTATTATCAGGTCTTGTGTCTGGCACTGTTATGGGGTCCTGTGGCTGGCACTGTTATCGGGTCCTGTGGCTGGCACTATTATCGGGTCATGTGGCTGGCACTGTTATGGGGGCCTGTGGCTGGCACTGTTATGGGGTCCTGTGGCTGGCACTGTTATGGGGTCCTGTGGCTGTCACTGTTATCGGGTCCTGTGGCTGGCACTGTTATGGGGGCCTGTGGCTGGCACTGTTATGGGGTCCTGTGGCTGGCACTGTTATGGGGTCCTGTTGCTGTCACTGTTATCGGGTCCTGTGGCTGGCATTGTTATGGGGTCCTGTGATGTCTACTGTTATTATACTGTTATCAGGTCCTATAATTTCTAATATGTTATGGGGTCCTGTGACTGGTACTGTTATGGGGTCCTGAGACATGCACTGTTATGGACCCTGTCGCCGCCACTGTTATGGGGTTCTGGGACTGGCACTTAGCTCCCCCTAGTGGCGGTTACATGCAGCCTGACTTTTATCTTTTAAAAGGGTTGTTTAACACCCCCACACACACACCAGATATGTCCTGGAATCTGTCTGCCTAAAGAAAGAAAGGCACTTACCTAGTCACCAGTGTCCTGTCCCCACTGCTTGCGGTCCCACTGTGGACCAGAAGTTAGACATCCCATCTATTGTCACACGGACTACTGCGGCAATTAACTGGTCTTGATGCCACATCACTGGTGAGGTCATGCAAATAGCAGCAGCGGGGGGGTGACCCTCGTCATTGGAACAGAGCACTGGTGACTAGGTAAGTTCCTTTCTTTCTTTAGGGCTCATGCATATGACTGTTGCCTGTTTTGTGGTCTGTAAGTTGCGGATACCGTGTGTATTCTGCATTTTGTGGAACGGAACGTTCGGCCCATAATAGAACTGTCCTATCCTTGTCTGTAACATGGTCAATAATAGGACGTATTCTATTTTTTTTGTGAAATGGCCATGCAGGCATATGGAAACAGAATGCGCACGGAATCAATTCCTTTTTTTAAGCAAATCCATTCACTTCAATGGGTCTGCATAAAAAATAAATAAAAAAAACACATGGAAATGGAAAAAAAACATACGTCTGTGTGAATGAGACCTTAGGAAGAACAAATTCCTGGACATCTTCGTAAATGAGTAATCACAAAACATATGTCAGTGCTTGAACAAGAACTCTTGAAGAAACAGCTGAGACCTCCTCCTCCTCCTGGGTTCCTGGTGCCTAACCACGATCTAGAACATATGAACACGTAGGGCTGCTCACTGGTTACTGGCGGCTGAGGTTATCCTCCGCACCATGAGGAGTAAGAAATAAAAGCGAAATGAGATGATAGAAAGTATACAAAGTATCAGGGACAAGTATGAGGAAGGAAACAAAGTATCAATAATAAAACCAAATAAAGGAGATAATTGTCACCTAACGAAGCCATGTTTACAAAATAGTTTGCACATTTTACAAATAGATTTATCCACCAGAGTTTATACGACAACCTGCAGAAATATAGCTGACACAACTCTATTACAAGGAGGTAGCACCACAATGCCCAGCAGTGACTAATGATGACTGATTAGCAGCTGCTAATAAAGTCAGGCTTTATTCACACAGTCAGTGTTTGGTCAGTTATTTCCATCAGTGATTGTGAGCCAAAACCAGATGTGGGTCAGAAACACAGAACAGGTGCAGGACTTTCCCTTAGGGCTCATGCACACGACCGTTGGCTGTTTCGCAAAATACAGAAACCGGTCGTGTACATTCCGCATTTTGCGCAACAGAACAGCCAGCCCTTAATAGAACAGTCCTATGCTTGTCGGTAATGTGGACGATAATAGGTCATGTTCTATTTTTTTGTGGAACAGCCACCTGGACATCCGTTTTTTGCGGCCCAATTGAAGTGAATGGTTTCGCATACGGGCTCCTAAAAAGAACGGAACGGACAAGGGGAAAAAAATGGCCAAAGGTCTCTTTCACACGGACGTGCGCTGTCCGTGTTCTCCATCGACTTTAATGTGTGTATTTACAGATCAGCGGTCAGTGGTCACATCGTGGGTCATGCCTTATTGTTGTCCACATCCCCCACATATATTATAGTCTATGGGTTCGTGTCCTGTCCATTGGTAGGAGATGCGCTGGAAAATAATCTTCAGCCAAGCAGTGTCCGTGGCATAAGGATGACACACGGACCAAACACAGATCCTTCTTGGACATCTTTACGGATGAATCGTTGCCCATCTTCCCCATTTCTACGGGACCGCAAAAAATGCAGACAGTTCACGGATGCAATCTGTGTGCTGTACTTATCCATGTATCCGAGCTGCAAATTAAACAACATGTCCTATTCTTGTCTGTTTTGCGGACATGAATAGTCATTTTTCAATGGGACCATCCGTATTTTGAGGATTCATGATTTTCAGACCATAAAACAGATACAGCCACTTGGCCAAGGCCGCTTCCACATGTTGCGACAGTGCTGTATTTTAGGTGCGGCAAAAAACATTAGGTTTTTGCAACAAGATACCTACATTTCTTTCAGCAAAGGAAAACACATAGTGGACTTGTGGCATCTGTCAGCAGTTTTGTACTTATGACACTGGCTGACCTGTTCCATGTGCGCTTGGCAGCTGAAGGCATCTGTGTTGGTCCCATGTTCCTATGTGTCCGCATTCCTGAGAAAAATGATGTTTTAATATATGCAAATGAGCCTCTAGGAGCAATGGGGGCGTTACCGTTACACCTAGAGACTCTGGTCTCTCTGTAACTGCCACACCCTCTGCACGTTGATTGACAGGTCCAGGTGTGATGATGTTTTCACTGCCTGGTCCTGTCAAAGTGCAGAGGGCGCAGCAGTCGCAGAGAAAGCAGAGCCTCTAGGTGTAATGGTAACGCCCCCGTTGCTCCTAGAGACTCATTTGCATATATTAAAACATCATTTTTCTCAGCAATGGGGACCATAAAAATAAAATAATAATAATAATACAGTCTTTATTTAAAGTTGATCTGTACAGTATGGCGACAATTTCAATAAAAGATAGGTGCCCTTTAAATTTCGGAGTGAATCCCTTCTTTGTATTACATGCAGTCCCTTTGACAGCACACGTCTGTGTTTGATGGCGCTGGTTTTAATGAACATAAAGTGGCGGAGGGTTTGTTCCCGCACCTGGCACACAAACAACCTGCAGAGGAGCATATGAATGCAGGCACTCCACGCGGCTCAGTACGAGGCACCATCCTCAGCATCGTACAGAGCCGCAGATACTCATAGGGGGCTTCACAGGTGCGGGTTACATAAGGACACTTCACAGGTGCGGGTTACAGAGGTAAGAGGGTATATGCTATAGAAATAAACTACCCTCATGTTATACACACTGGAAATAGACTGCAGGGAAGATATTTCTATGTGCAAATGTATCCCATCTCAGCCAGCTCTGCTACATCTGTAACTAAGGCTACTTTCACACTAGCGTTTTTCTTTTCCGGCATAGAGTTCCGTCACAGGGGCTCAATACCGGAAAAGAACTGATCAGGCATATCCCCATGCATTCTGAATGGAGAGCAATCCGTTCAGGATGCATCAGGACGTCTTCAGTTCAGTCATTTTGACTGATCAGGCAAAAGATAAAACCGCAGTATCCTACGGTTTTTTCTCCGGCGAAAACACTTGCCTGAATGCCGGATGCAGCATTTTTTTTTCCATAGGAATGTATTAGTGCCGGATCCGGAATTCAAAATCCGGCACTGTGGCGAAACCAACCTCGCCACTGGGTTTTGGAGAGGACTGTTTAAAAGCCTCTTGCCTCAGGATTATGGCCCATAGTAACTGTAAAGGAGAAGACAGACCGGCCGCACAGCTTAAATCTGTCTGTAGAATTGTATTTTATGTTATTATGCGTTCGGTTAAATTGTATGTTATGTGAGGGCACCCAGATAGCTAATAGTATTGTATTTGTGTATTCTGAGTGCCATTCGCCTAATGATATGCACTCAGACTTGAGCTATCTGGGCATATGTTAAATGTCTGTGTTTGCTGTGGGGGTGTGCCATTGTGTGTTTGGGTGGTGATTCCTGTCCTGTTGTCTCCACATGTGTATTGGTGATCTCCCCTTTGTCCTGAGAGATAATTGGATTGTGTTCGGTCGTCTCCGGGACAGAGGGGAGGAAACCATGATGCATTGTGGGGATATGTTGTATCTGTCCTGTATCTGCAAAAACTGTAATAAAAACCAGGCTGGGTGTGCCAGCACTTCAGATCACTGCTTGACCCTCAACACGGAGCCTTGTCTCGTTATTGGGGGATTCCCTGTATGCTGTTGGAGACTGATTGCCAGGAGTGTAAGCTGACGGATACGCTTTTCCTGTTCGTCTGACTGACAGCTACTTGTGAGGTTCCAGTTTGGAGTGCTATTTTGTATCCAGTTCGGGAGGTTGGTGTTCTGCAGTAGCGGTGCCTGTCTCTCGGAAAGGGGCATATCGCCTGAACGGATCTTAACCCCTTGTCCGCTGAAACGGTGCCGTTACATTGGTGGCAGCAGCGGGATCGTTCCTACAGCCAGAAGGACAGCTACAGGAGACACCATTTCTGTGGATTCTACAATTTAAGGGCAACGCATGTCTCAGTACAGCGACCCTAAAAGCACCAGGATGGAACCAGCAGTGGAGTACAGATACTCTGTGGAGGAATTTGACCGTATGATGTGGTTGCGGCTGAACTTCTTCGGACCCAATCCAGGTGAGAAATACGTGAAGTTCGTGAGGAATCTAGTGTCTACGACCCTACTATACCGGGCAGAAGGTGACGGTCAGCTGCCACGTTGGGTGGACCTCCATCGGAAATTACGGTTGCGGGACAGTGGGAGCCTAGTCTCCATTCCCCAGCGGCAGTGTGAAGTGCAGGGAGAGGAGAGCAGCGGCCTCCCTCCCCAGCGGCAGGCTGAGTTACAGGGGGCAGAGGTAGTTGTTCCTGCCCCCCAGCAGCAGAGTGATATGCCGGGAAGGCAGTGTGAAATGCAGGGAGAGGAGAGCAGCGGCCTCCCTCCCCAGCGGCAGGCTGAGTTACAGGGGGCAGAGGTAGTTGTTCCTGCCCCCCAGCAGCAGAGTGATATGCCGGGAAGGCAGTGTGAAGTGCAGGGAGGGGAGAGCAGCGGCCTCCCTCCCCAGCGGCAGGCTGAGTTACAGGGGGCAGAGGTAGTTGTTCCTGCCCCCCAGCAGCAGAGTGATATGCCGGGAAGGCAGTGTGAAATGCAGGGAGAGGAGAGCAGCGGCCTCCCTCCCCAGCGGCAGGCTGAGTTACAGGGGGCAGAGGTAGTTGTTCCTGCCCCCCAGCAGCAGCATGATTTTTTGGGAATTGGGAGCCGAGTCTCCATTCCCCAGCGGCAGGCGGAGTTACAGGGGGCAGAGACAGTCGGTCCTGTCCCCCAGCGGCAGAGTGTCCTACAGGGAATAGAGAGCCCAGTCTCCTTTCCCCAGCAGCAGGACACTGTATTGGGAGCGGAGGCGGTCGGTCACTCTCCCCAGCGGCTGGAAGTATGTATGGGAGAGGAGCTCGCTACCCCCTCTCCCCAGCGGCAGCTTAACGCACCAGGGGGAGACAGTAAGCCCCACAACAGTGCAGATGGGACCGTGGTCTCTGCACTTACAGCACAGGGGGTAGGGACAGTTGGTCTCCCCCTCCAACAACCAGGCTCCAACCAGGCTTCTTCCGTGGTAGCGCTGGCACCAGGGCTGAGTACCGCTGATCCCTGCCCACAAAGCAACCTCCACTCCAAACCAGGGAGCAACACAGAGACCGGGAGTACCAGCTTCCAACATCACCTTGGTGGATTCACTGGACAGAGACATGCTACGAAATTCAGCAGGTCCAGTATTTTGTTGTGGGTGGCCTGCCAGACTAACTCAGGTACCGACCGGCGTGAGGTCAGGTATCTGGTTAGTCTTCCCTGGGGGGGGGAGATGTGTGGCGAAACCAACCTCGCCACTGGGTTTTGGAGAGGACTGTTTAAAAGCCTCTTGCCTCAGGATTATGGCCCATAGTAACTGTAAAGGAGAAGACAGACCGGCCGCACAGCTTAAATCTGTCTGTAGAATTGTATTTTATGTTATTATGCGTTCGGTTAAATTGTATGTTATGTGAGGGCACCCAGATAGCTAATATCATTGTATTTGTGTATTCTGAGTGCCATTCACCTAATGATATGCACTCAGACTTGAGCTATCTGGGCATATGTTAAATGTCTGTGTTTGCTGTGGGGGTGTGCCATTGTGTGTTTGGGTGGTGATTCCTGTCCTGTTGTCTCCACATGTGTATTGGTGATCTCCCCTTTGTCCTGAGAGATAATTGGATTGTGTTCGGTCGTCTCCGGGACAGAGGGGAGGAAACCATGATGCATTGTGGGGATATGTTGTATCTGTCCTGTATCTGCAAAAACTGTAATAAAAACCAGGCTGGGTGTGCCAGCACTTCAGACCACTGCTGACCCTCAACACGGAGCCTTGTCTCGTTATTGGGGGATTCCCTGTATGCTGTTGGAGACTGATTGCCAGGAGTGTAAGCTGACGGATACGCTTTTCCTGTTCGTCTGACTGACAGCTACTTGTGAGGTTCCAGTTTGGAGTGCTATTTTGTATCCAGTTCGGGAGGTTGGTGTTCTGCAGTAGCTGTGCCTGTCTCTCGGAAAGGGGCATATCGCCTGAACGGATCTTAACCCCTTGTCCGCTGAAACGGTGCCGTTACAGGCACTAATAGGGGAAAAAAAGGTGAAAAAATTAATGCCGGATCCGTTTTTCCGGATGACACCGGAAAGACGGATCTGGCATTTCAATGCATTTTTCTGACTGATCAGGCATTTTTAAGACTGATCAGGATCCTGATCAGTCTTACTAATGCCATTAGTTGGCATACATTTTGCCGGATTCGGCAGGCAGTTCCGGCGACAGAACTGCTTGCTGGATCTCTCTGCCGCAAGCGTGAAAGTAGCCTTAGGAATACACTTGTCACAGTCTGTTTTGGTTACATTGTAACATTGTCTATACAATCCAGTCCAGGGCAAAAATGTGGGTACATCCATGATGCCCCCTATAGCTTCTGCCATGGAGTGCTTTCCACAGCGATGCCCCTTAAAACCGCCTCAAGACAAACATTTCTAGAATGATTTCCCGAAGCTGCCTCTTTGAAGGGGTTAATACACCTTTGCAACTTTCCTACATACCTTCTCCAGCTGTTGGAGAACTACAACTCCCAGCAGGCCCAGACTGCTTACAGCTATCAGTCTACAGCAGGGCATGGTGGGATTTGTAGTTTTACAACAGCTGGAGAGCCGCCTGTTGGCCATACCTGTTCTATATCAATTCTTCAGAACTCTGTTTGCTGTCAGTGAATGGCAACATTCCCTTCCTGATCTGGCAACTGTGGGTTTGCTGCATTTATATCCTGCCTAGACAATCCTCTGTTGTATAAGGGCTCATTCACACAGATTTTGACGCATTTTACGAATACAAATGCGCATCCCATGGGAATCTGTGGCTTTTTTGTGCAGATTTCATATGAAAGGGCCATGTTCAGGAAAACACATGGAAAGCACACTGGGTGTCCGCATACTGATTAGCCCCTCACTGTATGTAGCTGGATCCACGGCTAAACCTATGGTGAAATGTGAGGGTCAGCCTTGGAATTCTGCTGCAGATTCCTCCAGCTGAAAAATCCATGTGAAAAAGCCCTCTAATGTAGTTCCGTGTGTAACCAGCATTGCAGTAGCTCCACCTGGTGGTGACTGCAGGCAGACAAAATTGCATCATTAAACTCTATGCAGAGGGCGTGCAGGAAATATCTGCTCAGCCAATCACCAAGCAATCAGCCAAGCAAAAAGTGGACTGGAGCAGTGTCAAAACATCAGCCGAGAGGAAACTAAGAGTTAGGTATTATTATTTTTTAACCCATAACACATTTTTTTATGTATTCCCCTGTGAAAACACTTTAACCTTTGTGCAGTAACCTCCCTCTAGTAGTGACTGTATAATCTGTATGTAGTGAGCTCCTTCTAGTGGTGGCTGTATAATCTGTATATAGTGAGCTCCCCCTAGTGGTGGCTGTACAATCTGTATATAGTGAGCTCCCTCTAGTGGTGGCTGTATAATCTGTATGTAGTGAGCTCCCTCTAGTGGTGGCTGTATAATCTGTATGTAGTGAGCTCCCTCTAGTGGTGGCTGTATAATCTGTATGTAGTGAGCTCCCTCTAGTGGTGGCTGTATAATCTGTATGTAGTGAGCTCCCCCTAGTGGTGGCTGTATAATCTGTATGTAGTGAGCTCCCTCTAGTGGTGGCTGTATAATCTGTATGTAGTGAGCTCCCTCTAGTGGTGGCTGTATAATCTGTATATAGTGAGCTCTTCCTACTGGTGAGTGTATAATCTGTATGCAGTGAGCTCTCTCTAATAGTGGCTGTATAATCTGTATGTAGTGAGCTCCCCCTAGTGGTGGCTGTATAATCTGTATGTAGTGAGATCCCTCTAGTGGTGGCTGTATGATCTGTATGTAGTGAGCTACCTCAAGTGGTGGCTGTATAATCTGTATGTAGTGAGCTCCCTCTAGTGGTGGCTGTATAATCTGTATGTATCTATATTATTATAGATTCGATCAGAGCTGAGATGACTTCTAGGTATAGAGGAAAGCTGCCAGTATCATTTTTTTCCCTAGGATCTACCTTCTCAAAGTTGCTGCAGGGACCCCAACATCCAATCATCTGGTAGCATCTTGCTGCTGTGTGAGCAGGTATTATTTGAATGTATCCGTTTGGTGGGCCCCCGAAATAAATTTTACTGGTCTGACACTGGGTGGCTGTATAATTTGTATGTAGTGAGCTCCCCCTAGTGGTGGATGGATGTATATATAGTGTAGTGAGCTCCCTCCAGTGTTGGCTGTATATTCAGTATGTAATGTACTCCCTCTAGTGGTGGCTTTATAATCTGCATGTAGTGAGCTCCTCCTACAGGTGGGTGTATAATTAGTATGTAGTTAGCTCCCTCTAGTGGTGGCTGTATAATCTGTATGTAGGGAGCTCCTCCTACTGGTGGCTGCATAATCTGTATGTAGTGAGCTCCCTCTAGTGGTGGCTGTATAATCTGTATGTAGTGAGCTCCCTCTAGTGGTGGCTGTATAATCTGTATGTAGTGAGCTCCCTCTAGTGATGGCTGTATAATCTGCATGTAGTGAGCTCCTCCTACTGGTGGCTGTACAATCTGTATGTAGTGAGATCCCTCTAATGATGGCTGTATAATCTACATGTAGTGAGCTCCTCATAGTGGTGGCTGTATAATCTGTATGTAGTAAATTTCACCTTGTCCTGTAGCTTGTTGGTGAAAGTTTACTGTGTCCCCGGCGTCTTTTTCTCCCTTTGTTAGTTGGCGTGCTAGGGCGGAGCTCACTACATACAGATTATACAGCCACCACTAGAGGGATCTCACTACATACAGATTATACAGCCACCACTAGGGGGAGCTCACTACATACAGATTATACAGCTACCACTAGAGGGAGCTCACTACATACAGATTATACAGCCACCACTAGAGGGAGCTCACTACATAAAGATTATACAGCCACCACTAGAGGGATCTTACTACATACAGATTATACAGCCACCACCAGAGGGAGCTCACTACATACAGATTTGACAGCCACCACTAGAGGTCTCTCACTACATACAGATTATACAGCCACCCATAGGGGAAGCTCACTATATACAGATTATACAGCCACCACTAGAGGGAGCTCACTACTTACAGATTATACAGCGACCACTAGAGGGAGCTCACTACATACAGATTATACAGCCACCACTAGAGGGAGCTCACTACTTACAGATTATACAGCGACCACTAGAGGGAGCTCACTACATACAGATCATACAGCCACCACTAGAGGGAGCTCACTACATAAAGGTTATACAGCCACCACTAGAGGGAGCTCACTACATACAGATTATACAGCCACCACTAGAGGGAGCTCACTACATACAGATTATACAGCCACCACTAGAGGGAGCTCACTACATAAAGGTTATACAGCCACCACTAGAGGGATCTTACTACATACAGTTTCTTTGGCTAAAGAACACAAGGAATGGACATTAGACCAGTGGAAATCTGTGCTTTGGTCTGATGAGTCCAAATTTGAGATCTTTGTGTGACGCAGAAAAGCTGAACGGATGGACTCTACATGCCTGGTTCCCACCGTGAAGCATGGAGGAGGAGGTGTGATGGTGTGGGGGTGCTTTGCTGGTGACACTGTTGGGGATTTATTCAAAATTGAAAGCATACTGAACCAGCATGGCTACCACAGCATCTTGCAGCGGCATGCTATTCCATCCGGACAATGACCCCAAACACACCTCCAGGCTGTGTAAGGGCTATTTGACCATGAAGGAGAGTGATGGGGTGCTGCGCCAGATGACCTGGCCTCCACAGTCACCGGACCTGAACCCAATCGAGATGGTTTGGGGTGAGCTGGACCGCAGAGTGAAGGCAAAAGGGCCAACAAGTGCTAAGCATCTCTGGGAACTCCTTCAAGACTGTTGGAAGACCATTTCAGGTGACTACCTCTTGAAGCTCTTTAAGAGAATGCCAAGAGTGTGCAAAGCAGTAATCAAAGCAAAAGGTGGCTACTTTGAAGAACCTAGAATATGACATATTTTCAGTTGTTTCACACTTTTTTGTTATGTATATAATTCCACATGTGCTAATTCATAGTTTTGATGCCTTCAGTGTGAATCTACAATTTTCATAGTCATGAAAATAAAGAAAACTCTTTGAATGAGAAGGTGTATCCAAACTTTTGGTCTGTACTGTATGTGTATATATATATATATATATATATATATATATATATATATATATATATATATAGTACTTTTATATGCAATGGATTTCAAGCTCTAATCCTCAGAACAATTTGTGCTAAAAGTCAGTCCTCTACTGGTCAGCCAATATTCTAATCATAATTGCCATAGTAAAATTCCTTTAATCCAGCATCTGATAGTTCACTGATTCCAACAGAGAACTGCAAGATAATTAGGAAAATTACATTTTAGACACCTCTCCATGGCTCTTGGATGAAAGCTTCATCAAGGGTTTAATATGTGGATAAGAGTTGTCTGCATTTCCAGTGATTCTGACACAAAGTTACATTTTTTGTCAACTGAACTCCTCTGGGACGTTGAGCTCACGAGTTGTCACTTACCTGCTGATCCATTCCTCCCTGTTTACTGGGCCCAAAGCTCCTGCCCCAGGAGAAGACATCCTGCGAGGAATAAAGAACAGCTCCTGACAGTATAGTCGGGAGTCAGCAAGATTAACTTCTCCCTAAACCAAAGTCAGTTAGTTGGGGGGGACACAGCCAAACAAGGGAGGGGATTACCACTGGCCCCTCCCTGACTGTTGTGTACATTAGATCTGATAACCAAACGGGTAGAACACAAACCCTAAGGCCCCTTTCACACGGGCGAGTATTCCGTGTGGATGCGATGCGTGAGTTGAACGCATTGCACCCGCACTGAATCCCGACCCATTCATTTCTAAGGGGCTGTTCACATGAGTGGTGATTTTCACGCATCACTTGTGCGTTGCGTGAAAATCGCAGCATGCTCCTCTTTGTGTGTTTTTCACGTAACGCAGGCCCCATAGAAATTAATGGGGTTGCGTGAAAATCTCAAGCATCCGCAAGCAAGTGCGGATGTGGTGCGATTTTCACGCACGGTTGCTAGGAGACGATCAGGATGGAGACCCGATCATTATTATTTTCCCTTATAACATGGTTATAGGGGAAACTAATAGCATTCTGAATACAGACTGCATAGTAAAATAGCGCTGGAGGGGTTAAAAAAATAATAATAATAATTTAACTCACCTTAGTCCACTTGCTCGCGTAGCCGGCATCTCCTTCTGTCTTCATCTTAGCTCTGTGTAGCAACAGGACCTGTGGTGACGTCACTCCAGTCATCACATGATCCATCACATGATCTTTTACCATGGTGATGGATCATGTGATGACCGCAGTGACGTCACCACAGGTCCTGTTGCTACACAGAGCTAAGATGAAGACAGAAGGAGATGCCGGCTACGCGAGCAAGTGGACTAAGGTGAGTTAAATTATTATTATTATTTTTTTAACCCCTCCAGCGCTATTTTACTATGCATTCTGTATTCAGAATGCTATTATTTTTCCTTATAACCATGTTATAAGGGAAAATAATACAATCTACAGAACACCGATCCCAAGCCTGAACTTCTGTACCAAACATGCACGATTTTTCTCACGTAAGTGCAAAACGCATTACAAAGTTTTGCACTCGCGTGGAAAAATCGAGTGTGTTGCTGCAACGCACCCGCACATTTTCCCGCAACGCCCGTGTGAAAGAGGCCTTATAGTGGGCTTACACGGGACAATTCTGCAGCTGATTGTCGGAAAGAAAGCGTTCCTGCCGGACAGTTGACTGCTTGTTCAGTAAAGGAGACTGTGCATTTAAAGGTAGCAATCCCCTCCACTGTATGAGGACTGTATTATACTCCAGAGCTGCACTCACTATTCTGCTGGTGCAGTCACTGTTTACATACATTACTTATCCTGTACTGATCCTGAGTTACATCCTGTATTACACTCCAGAGCTGCACTCATTATTCTGCTGGTGCAGTCACTGTGTACATACATTACTTATTCTATACTGATCCTAAGTTATATCCTGTATTATACTCCAGAGCTGCACTCACTATTCTGCTGGTGCAGTCACTGTGTACATACATTACTTATCCTGTACTGATCCTGCGTTACATCCTGTATTATACTCCAGAGCTGCACTCACTATTCTGCTGGTGGAGTCACTGTTTACATACATTACTTATCCTGTGTTAAATCCTGTATTATACTCCAGAGCTGCACTCACTGTTCTGCTGATGGTTTATCATTTGGCAGGCTCTTGGATAGCATGTACTCGCTGCTATTAAGTGCCATCATGTAAGATCCCAATATGATCTCGGAACACCTGTATGAATTCCAGAGCGATGGGAGGGTGAGGAGGGAAGGTGGGGGCCTCCGTGACTGGGAACGATGGGTTTCCATGAGAACGATGAGAGGATGTTTGTTAAACACGATGGTAACAGCTTTCATATTTACAATTTGCTAAATGGGGCTGACTATTCGGGAAGCGTGTCTTGCCAATTTTCCTTCTGCTCGGAGTGGTGCAGATGATATAAAGAGCACCTGTGCTGGCGAAGGCTCCGGATGATGAGAATCCTCCATCAATTTGGATAACTTGAAAATCAGTGCAAACATATTTTTTCCCCACTTTGTAAAATAATTTGCAGACAGAAGAGAGCTTGAAGGTATAAATGGGAGACGACGGGAAGCAACAAACTCCTTACGGTATTCCTGTATGCAGGGAATTAGGCCAAAAACCCTAATTAGTGACTTGTCACAGAAGGAGCTCTCGACATACAGATTATACAGCCACCACCAGAGGCATCTCACTACATACAGATTATACAGCCACCACTAGAGGGAGCTCACTATATACAGATTATACAGCCACCACTAGAGGGAGCTCACTACATACAGATTATACAGCCACCACTAGAGGGAGCTCACTACATACAGATTATACAGCCACCACTAGAGGGAGCTCACTATATACAGATTATACAGCCACCACTAGAGGGAGCTCACTACATACAGATTATACAGCCACCACCAGAGGCATCTCACTACATACAGATTATACAGCCACCGCTAGAGGGAGCTCACTACATACAGATTATACAGCCACCGCTAGAGGGAGCTCACTACATACAGATTATACAGCCACCGCTAGAGGGAGCTCACTACATACAGATTATACAGCCACCGCTAGAGGGAGCTCACTACATACAGATTATACAGCCACCGCTAGAGGGAGCTCACTACATACAGATTATACAGCAACCACTAGAGGGAGCTCACTACATACAGATTATACAGCCACCACTAGGGGAGCTCACTACATACAGATTATACAGCCACCACTAGAGGGAGCTCACTACATACAGATTATACAGCCACCACTAGAGGGAGCTCACTACATACAGATTATACAGCCACCACTAGAGGGAGCTCACTACATACAGATTAAACAGCCATCAGTAGAGGGAGCTCACTACATACAGATTATACAGCCACCGCTAGAGGGAGCTCATTACATACAGATTATACAGCCACCACTAGAGGGAGCTCACTACATACAGATTATACAGCCACCACTAGAGGGAGCACACTATATACAGATTATACAGCCACCACCAGAGGGAGCTCACTACATACAGATTATACAGCCATCACTAGAGGGAGCTCTTGACATACAGATTATACAGCCACCACTAGAGGGAGCTCACTACATACAGATTATACAACCACCGCTAGAGGGAGCTCACTACATACAGATTATACAGCCACCACCAGAGGGAGCTCACTACATACAGATTATACAGCCATCACTAGAGGGAGCTCTCTACATACAGATTATACAGCCACCACTAGAGGGAGCTCACTGACATACAGATTATACAGCCACCACTAGAGGGAGCTCACTACATACAGATTATACAGCCACCACTAGAGGGAGCTCACTACATACAGATTATACAGCCATCCACTAGAGGGAGCTCACTACATACAGATTATACAGCCACCACTAGAGGGAGCTCACTACATACAGATTATACAGCCACCACTAGAGGGAGCTCACTACATACAGATTATACAGCCTACTACTAGAGGGAGCTCACTACATACAGATTATACAGCCACCACTAGAGGGAGCTCACTACATACAGATTATACAGCCACCACTAGAGGGAGCTCACTTGACATACAGATTATACAGCCACCACTAGAGGGAGCTCACTACATACAGATTATACAGCCATCACTAGAGGGAGCTCACTACATACAGATTATACAGCCACCACTAGAGGGAGCTCACTACATACAGATTATACAGCCACCACTAGAGGGAGCTCACTACATACAGATTATACAGCCACCACTAGAGGGAGCTCACTACATACAGATTATACAGCCATCACTAGAGGGAGCTCTTGACATACAGATTATACAGCCACCACTAGAGGGAGCTCACTACATACAGATTATACAGCCACCACTAGAGGGAGCTCACTACATACAGATTATACAGCCACCACTAGAGGGAGCTCACTACATACAGATTATACAGCCATCACTAGAGGGAGCTCTTGACATACAGATTATACAGCCACCACTAGAGGGAGCTCACTACATACAGATTATACAGCCACCACTAGAGGGAGCTCACTACATACAGATTATACAGCCACCACTAGAGGGAGCTCACTACACACAGATTATACAGCCACCACTAGAGGGAGCTCACTACATACAGATTATACAGCCACCACTAGAGAGAGCTCACTACATACAGATTATACAGCCACCACTAGAGGGAGCTCTTGACATACAGATTATACAGCCACCACTAGAGGAAGCTCACTACATACAAATTATACAGCCACCACTAGAGGGAGCTTACTACATACAGATTATACAGCCACCGCTAGAGGGAGCTCATTACATACAGATTATACAGCCACCACTAGAGGGAGCTCACTACATACAGATTATACAGCCACTATTAGAGAGAGCTCACTACATACAGATTATACAGCCTCCACTAGAGGGAGCTCACTGCATACAGAATATACAGCAACCACTAGAGGGAGCTCACTACATACAGATTATACAGCCACCACTAGAGGGAGCTCTCTACATACAGATTATACAGCCACCACTAGAGAGAGCTCACTACATACAGATTATACAGCCACCACTAGAGGGAGCTCATTACATACAGATTATACAGCCACCTCTAGAGGGAGCTCACTACATACAGATTTTATTACAAGACCCGGAGGCTCATATTGCTATTCTCCTTCTTTACTCTGACCAATAGCAGCAAAGAACAAATAAAAATATTGAAACATGTCATCAGCCCCTCCCCATAGTCTCTCTATAACAGGCCCCACCGCCTGCAAATCCTCCTCTTTCTTTGCTGCTGACCGCAGAGATAAGTAGTGGGATTTGTTGCTTCTATCATTGTGTCTTTCATATAGATATTGATTGTCGTTTTGGGGTTTTGCAGTTGTTTCTCTGTATTTGTTCCCCCCCCCTTTTGGGGTTATCTTAGAGTATATATCAATCTATATATATGTATATTTTTTCTGTAGCCTTTTTTCCCTCTTAGGTTGTTTTCACCCTAGCCTGCGGCTATCAGGGGGTTAATTCGCCTCTCTCCTAGTTATCGGGCGCTCTGTTCTTTCCCCCCTTGTGATCGGACGGGCTCTTTTTCCGCCGCCGCTTACCTCCGTGCGGCTGCGGCGGCTTCCCCTTTCATCCTTGCAGGCGCGCCCGAGATCTCGCGAGATCTCGGGCACTTCCGCTTCCGGTTGGCGTCTTCACACGATCGGAGCTGCCTGCGCCTCGGCCCGTCCCTCGGCTAGTTTTCTTTCAGGTTTCTTAGGTTTTCTCTTCTCTGTCTGGCCTGGGGCAAATCCCCATTGCCGGCACATTACCCTCACCTCCACAGCGTCAGGTTATTAACCCTTTTGGGGACGATCCTGACCTGTGGTTACATATCCTATATATATTTTAGGCATCAGTTGTTGTTAACCCTATTTTACCAACTGGTCATCATGCCTAACCATGTGCATAGTGGCCAGGGCCCTGCAGCAGAGGATGTCCCTCTGGTTGAATTAACCCCTTCAGGGGAGGATGCTCATACTATGGCCCCTGGTGACCAGCCCATTGATTTTCAGGCCTCACTGTCTAACGCCATTGCCGCGGCCATGGGATCTATGACTTCGGTCATTTCCCAGTCGATTGCCCAGGCCCTTGCGACCCATCCCGCTACCTCCCAAACCCCGCAGCCCGTCATGGTGTCCTCACCCACCGGGCCAGGGCCATCTGCCTCCAGAAAAAGAAATAAAGGTGATGATGTTTCCACCAATGTTGGCGCGCTTGGTCCGCGCAAGAGAGCCCGTACGCGTCGGGCAGAACGCACGCGCAACTGGAAAAGTGCTAGAGCACTGCAGGAGATGGATTCCGACTCTGATATCGGATCCGAGGAGGAGGCTTTAGATGACGCCTTTGAGGAGGCAGAGGAGGACCCATCAGGGGTCATGGATGATAACCCCCTACCCGGGTGTAGCTCCCTAATGTCTGCTGCAGAAGGTATGCCTGCACCTTTGACGGATCCCTCTGGGGAACCGTTGTTCGACCCAGATTCGCTCCACCACCCCCGCTCGGCTGAGTGGTTACCATTGGAGCACGTCTCCAAATATTTGGAGGCTAGAGTGCGATGTCCTCTTTCCAAAGAGGCTCGCAATAAGCTTAGGGCGGAATGCCCCAGACCCGTCATCCCTAACAGGGTGTGCGAGACTCCAGCGGTCGACCCCAAGATGACGCAGTTCCTCGCCAAATCGGGTTGGAACCCGCGTAGGGGTCTGGAGTCGGCGCTACGATCCTGCCAGGATAAACTCCTGGACATATTTGGCCCGCTAGCTAAGCTTTTTGACCTGGCAGAGACAGCTAAAGCCGAGGACAAGCAAGTTGACCCGCTGGAATTGCGCGAATGGGTACAGAGGGCCATTTGCATAGCAGGGAACGTGAACACGTCCTTGGCTATAGAGAGGAGAAAGGCCATCCTCTTCAAAATTGAGCCAAAGCTGTCAAACCTAGCTCTGACAGAGGCTGGAAAGGAGGCCCAGGGCCTTTTATTTGGAGAACCGTTCATTAAGGACCTAGGGAGGTTTGTGGGGGCTTTCACGGCCTTAGACAAGGCCCAGTCCTCCATGAAGCGAGTTTTTCACGGTAGGGTCTCTACCAGGGCCGGCAGCTTCAGGGGCCGCCTGTCCGGCCGTGCCCAATTTCAGTCCCGTGGTTCGGGCCGAGGCTCCTACTCCCAGAGGTCGTCATTCCAGGAGCACAGACGAGAACAGTCTTCGTTCTTCCCTTCACGAGGAAGCTCCTGGCGTCCAAGAGGATATCGAGGAAATCCATCTTCTAGACGTCCCTACGGTGAGTCTACCAACTCATTTCAATTCTTTAAAGGCTTGTGTAGGGGGCAGACTACGTCTTTTTTCTCCAGCTTGGTCCCACATCACCTCGGACCGTTGGGTCCTGTCCACGGTCAGGGGTTTCCATATCGAGCTGACGTCCTCTCCACTATCCCTCCCACCTCCGCACCCGGCAATACTCTCAGCGGAGAACCGCATACTGGTCGACTCAGAACTGTCGGACCTTGTCCGCAAAGGAGCCATAGAACCGGCTCCGATGTCCCCTGGCCTGATAATCAGCAATATTTTTCTAGTGGCAAAAAAGGGGGGCCAACTTCGGCCTGTTATCAATTTACGCGCCCTCAACGCGTTCGTCAGATACCGCCATTTCAAAATGGAGGGCATCCATCTCCTTCGGGACCTCCTTCAGATGGGCGATTGGATGGTCAAGCTGGACTTGAAGGACGCTTATCTTACTGTCCCAGTAGAGGACGCGTCCAGGAACCTTCTCTGTTTCTCTTGGCAGGACAGGATTTGGCGATTCACGTGCCTCCCATTCGGCCTCTCTTCAGCTCCCTGGTGTTTCACCAAGCTGATGCGTCCGGCTATGGCGTGGCTACGCAGTCGTGGAGTTCGTCTCATCGTATATCTGGACGACATTCTGATCATGGCCCAGAATCGGTCAGTATTACTGGATCATCTTCGCTGGACCATGGATCTTCTGTCAGATCTGGGTTTCCTCCTCAATCAGGAGAAATCTTGCCTCACCCCGTCTCACGTGATGGAGTTCTTTGGGTTTCAGGTGGATGCCACGGCAGGGACGCTCAGCCTACCTCCGGCCAAGGTTCGGTCCATACGGAAGGAGTTGTGCAGAGCCAGGTCGTCTTCCCAGATCCCTCTACGCCATCTAGCCAGGATCATAGGGCTGCTGGCCTCGTCTATCCAGGCGGTTTTCCCAGCCCCGCTTCACTACCGGGCTCTACAGCGCCTGAAGATCTCCCACCTTCGGGCGGGGGCTTCCTATGCGGATTGGATCTCGCTGGACGAGGAGACCAAGGAGGAACTATCCTGGTGGATCCACAATCTACGTGCTTGGAACGGCAAGGCGATCTTCGGCCATCGTCCGGATTTCGTGGTGGATTCGGATGCCAGCCTGTCGGGCTGGGGAGCTCACTGCGAGGGGATCACGACCGGAGGCGGTTGGTCAGAGGCCGAGGCGGGATTCCACATCAATGCGCTGGAACTGTTGGCTGGATCATTTGCAATCAAGAGTTTCACGAAAGACACGGCCAGATCCTGCATCCAACTTCGCATGGACAACGTGTCAGCGGTGAGGTACATCACTGGCATGGGCGGAACCCGCTCCACCATCTTGTCTCGTCTGGCGAAGGATTTCTGGGACTACTGTCTAGACAGGAGTTGGTTGTTTTGGCGGAATATCTCCCTGGCGTCCAGAACATTCATGCGGATTGGAGCTCTCGGTATCTTTCTGATTCCAGCGACTGGCAGTTGGATCCCGCGGTGTTCCGTTCCTTAATGTCAATTTGGGGTCCTTGCTGCATCGACCTGTTTGCTTCCCGTCTCAACTCGCAACTACGACGTTTTTACAGTTGGCGCCCGGACCCGGAAGCCGAAGCGGTGGACGCTTTTCTGCAGGATTGGTCCAGAGATCTGCTTTACGCGTTTCCTCCATTTCAGCTGATCCCCAGGACCCTGATTCAGGTGCGACGTTATTCAGCGGATCTGGTGCTACTGGTCCCTTTTTGGAACTCCCAGTCGTGGTTTCCGCACCTTCTGGAGATGATGATAGAGATCCCGTACCTGCTCCCGACGTCTCAGACTCTCCTCCGAGGTCCGAATCACCAACCACATCCTCTTCTCCTAGACGGATCCCTGCGCCTGCTGGCATGTCGGATTTCAGGGGACCCTGGGAGGTCCCGGGAGTTTCAGGAACAGCTAGAGTCCTCTTGGAAAATGCGTGGGCCCCTGGCACCAGAAGATCTTACAGATCGGCCTGGGGATCTTGGGCTTGCTGGTGCGTGGCTAGGGACTTGGATCCCGTATCGGCACCTGTGACGGAGGTCTTGCATTTCCTTTCTTCTTTATTTGACCAGGGCAAGGCTTACCGCACAATCAGCCTGTTCAGATCGGCTATTTCGGGCTCTCACCAGGGTTTTGATGGTACCCCTGCGGGACAACATCCTTTGGTATGTCGCCTCCTGCGCGGTTCTCGGATGTCTCGTCCTCCTAGACCTAGATTTACTGCCACGTGGGATGTGTCTTGTGTCCTTTCTTTTTTGTCTTCTTGGCCTCAGAATACGGACCTTTCCCTTCGGCAACTGTCGGCGAAGCTCGTCACTCTCTTTTGCCTGATCTCCTGCAAGCGGGTTTCAGACGTCCGGGCTTTGGACTTTGATGCACGCTCGTACACCCCGGAGGGGGTCTCTTTTGACATCTCTAGGAGGACTAAGACCCACATCCGTTCGGTGGCTTATCCTGTTTTCCCGGCTTCACCTTCACTTTGCCCAGTGGCCTGCCTCAGGGAGTATGAGGCTCGCACTTCTCTGCATCGGTCACGTGAGTTTCCTCATCTCTTCCTCTCTACCATTCGTCCCTTTGCCCCAGTGACCACTCCCACGCTGGCTAGGTGGATGAAGTGGATCATGGAGCTTGCGGGCGTGGATACTTCTGTTTTTTCGGCGCATTCTGCTAGGGGGGCGTCTGCTACCTCTTTGGCGGTTTCTGGCGCCAGACTGGAGGACATTTTGAAACTGGCGGACTGGTCCAGCGTGTCCACGTTCAGGGAATTTTACTTCCGTCCATGTCCTCACGTTTTTTCGTCAATTATTGGGAATTTATCTTAATTTTGAACTTGCAATATGAACCTCCGGGTCTTGTAATAAAATCAGGTGATTTTCCTATTTCATGACGTAAAGGCATGATTTTATTAAAGACACGGAGGCGAGTATTGCCCACCCTTAGTTCCATCCCTATGTGAGTTTTCATATTGGAATGATTTTGATTGTGTGTCATTTGCATATTGCTTTAACTCTATGAGTTTTTTCCTGAGTAGGTTTGTCGCAACCATTTGTTTGTGAATACCATGCACCAATTTGCTTCTATCATGGCTCTGTTTTCGCCTTTTTTCAGGTTGAGATCGGTCAGTTCCGTGGTGTCCTTTGGTCTACGTCCTGGTTCGGAGGGTCGGCAGTTCGGTTCCAGCCGGTCATGTGACGTGGACAGCTTCAGGAGGTTCTTCAAGGTTGTTCCTGGTGTTCCTGTTCGCTTCCGGATGGATGGCGCTTTTGTTCCCAGGCTGTTCCGGTTCCTGGTTGGCGGTTCAGTTGGACTGTTCGGTTCGGATTTACAAAGAAAGAGGAGGATTTGCAGGCGGTGGGGCCTGTTATAGAGAGACTATGGGGAGGGGCTGATCACATGTTTCAATATTTTTATTTGTTCTTTGCTGCTATTGGTCAGAGTAAAGAAGGAGAATAGCAATACTCGCCTCCGTGTCTTTAATAAAATCATGACTTTACGTCATGAAATAGGAAAATCACCTGATTATACAGTCACCACTAGAAGGAGCTCACTACATACAGATTATACAGCCACCACCAGGGGGAGCTCACTACATGCAGATTATACAGCCACCACTAGAGGGAGCTCACTACATACAGATTATACAGACACCACTAGGGGGGAGCTCACTACATACAGATTATACAGCCACCACTAGAGGGAGCTCACTGCATACAGATTATACAGCCACCACTAGAGGAAGCTCATTACATACAGATTATACAGACACCACTAGAGGGAGCTCACTACATACAGATTATACAGCCACCACTAGAGGGAGCTCACTACATACAGATTATATAGCCACCACTAGAGGGAGCTCACTACATACAGATTATACAGACACCACTAGGGGGAGCTCACTTCACACAAGTACACTAGGTGAAGGTTCACTTCTATGTTCACTGCAAAAGGTGCACCACAATGATATGCAACTGACAGCACTGGCTCATCCCTGAGGCTGATGTTAAAACCTGAGACTTTAGCCAATGTATTTAATTCAGGAACACATCGGAGCCCTTTTGCACCACCGTCAAGCTATCTCAGTGTGGCATGGGTTCCTACCACTTGACTACCTACGGTGTGTGAACACGGTCTGAGAGGTGCTAAGATCTAACTCACAGCCAAGCTCCCACCTACCTCCATAGTGAGATCACTCATGCAGTGGGAGAAGAGATAGGGCTGTTTACCTGAGGCTTGATATTATCTGGACTCATACATAGGGGATTGTATTCCCTTACTACAGAATTATAAAGGGGTTTCCCACTAGACTCACTGATGCTATACTGATATGTGGGTATGGTTGGCTCTCCCTATTGCTGCTGCCCTCTCACAGTAGGGAATTTGGGGGTCCCGGCAGTCAGACCAGACATGGATCGTATATCCCAGGGATGCTCAACCTGCGGCCCTCCAGCTGTTGTAAAACTCCAACTCCCACCATGCCCTGCTGTTGGCTGATAGCTGTAGGCTGTTCAGGCATGCTGGGAGTTGTAGTTTTGCAACAGCTGGAGGAGCTCAGGTTGAGCATGCCTGGGATATCCAATGTTCCTAGTGGGAAAACCTCTGTAACCTAGAGGACGTGCTATGTACTGTGAAATTACGCGAACGGATTTAAATGTCAAAATACTGAAACCTACGGAATCATTTGAATATCTCGGAATAAAAATTAGCTCGAGGATCCAGGAGTATATAGAACTTAATGTTTCCCCTCTGCTCAAAAGGGTTAAAAATAAAATAAGTACCTGGCAAAAACTACTGATTCGACAGGCTGATCGAATTGCCATTATTAAAGGGGTTATCCCATCTTAGACAATGGCAGCATATAGCTAGGATATGCCCCCATTGTCTGATAGGTGCGGGTCCCACCGCTGGGACCCGCACCTACAAGAAGAACGGAGCAGAGAAAGTGGAGGAGGGCGCACTGCGCATGCGCAGCCGCCCTCCGTTCATTTCTATGGAGCCGCCGAAAATAGCCGTGCGCTGGCTCGGCTATTTCCGTCCGCCCCATAGAAATGAATGGGAGCGTTGGCCGCACATGCGCAGTGCGCCCTCCTCCACTTTCTCTGCTCCGTTCTTCTTGTAGGTGAGGGTCCCAGCGGTGGGACCCGCACCTATCAGACAATGGGGGCATATCCTTGCTATATGCCCCCATTGTCTAAGATGGGATAACCCCTTTATCACAGCAACGGGACTAAAATATCAATCTCACAGATATACAAAAAAAAATTAAAAGGGGGTTAGGGGACGTGATCAAATTTAAAAGTGAAAGTAAATGGGCACTAGAAGTGGAGTCTAATAACTTAGATTGGAGATGTATTTATAAAAGTATCAAAAGGAGCACCTTATCGAGCAATTTCCGGCTGACGCAGTTTTTTATTCTCCATCGAACCTCTATAACTCCCTGGGCGTTGAGCAGGATTTATAAAACAAAGGATTCTAGATGTTGGAAGTGCAGAATGAACAACGCAGATTTTATCCACTTGATCGGGTATTGTCCTTCTATGCGGGTCTATTGGACCCAGGTATTTCAGGAACTCACCAGAACACTTGGGTGCACTGTGCCACTGCGGATCGCTACAGCGGTGATTGGATATATTAGAAAAATTCGCCTTGACAGAAAAGGTGAAAGGAAATGGGGAAAAGGACTGATGCTGGTGCGGGGTGTAGTGGCTAGAAGGTGGGGGGCGGACGGACCACCAAATATTGAAGAGTGGATATGGGTGCAGAGATACGAATATGCCTGCAGGACAAAATGAATAGGGAATACAAATGAATAGGAAGAACGAGGGGGGGAAAAAAGGAGTAAGGAAGGAAAAGTATAAAATGCAGAATTAATAAACAAACGAGTGAAGGACGGCTGAAATCCCCGATATGAGATCATGAAATCAAATTTCTTCTACATAAACCTCCAAGACAACCGGATCTGATATGGATGGGCCATCAATAGTAATATCCAGGAAAACCCCTTTAAGAGCTTTGCCCCTTATCAGTGCCCTAATGAAACACCGCTGCACCCGAGGGCAGTCTTAGATATTGTTTTCTGAGTGAACCCCCAAGTGCAGAGATAGAACCACTGGTCTAGGGTGTATATTGGTGCCCAGAGGTGGTTTATTCCCCTCCTTCCATTAAAAACACATGCATGCTTGGCCGAGCTCAGAGTCCATGTGCATGGTGGGGGGTCAGCTGAACAAGCATTCAGTCGGAAAATTGCATACTGCAAAAACTTCTCACGTAAAATGATAGTCCTGATTTTCTGAAGTAATTGTGGTATCCTGTGTGTCCACCAGAGGGAGACATTGCTCTGCTCGTCAGGACCACAGGCATTCTGCACAGCAGCAGTGAACAGATAATGATGATACTGGAGGATAAGTAAAGCATCAGGGGCGATCACAGCTCCTGGTGCAGCCTGGAGGACCACGGGCCGCTAAAAGCACCACCTGACGACTTATTTACTATGTCGCCAACCGACATTTTAGAATGTAAAATGTATCGGCGCTTGTTGATTCTAATATCTGCAAACAGTTTTATCCCCCGAGAGATCAAAGACGTAGAAACGTGGCGGTTTCCATGGGAACACAGAAGGCTTATGCTCTATAATTAAAATATTTAGACTTGTTTTATTAACATGTTACGTCGTTGTAGTCTGCTTTATCGGAAATCGTAAAAAAAAAAAAAATGCGATGGAATCGGCGCCGTTTACGACATTCGCAAATTGCCGGGCTGTGATGATGGGTCTCAGTCCAAAAAGGACATCTAAACGTTTTTAAAGCTGTAGTAAGACCAAAAAATTAAAAAATAAATAAATACTAAAGGCGTCTCCCTCGCCCCATCCTGCTGCCTCTAGGGCTGCTATATAGTAAAACTGGTGCTGTACATGAAGAGTTAATGGTGATACTTGCTGCTGCCAGCAGAGGGCAACATAAATCTCCTGCACTGAGGCTGTGGCGTTGTGAGGACCACGTGGGACTGAATGGGCAGCAGAACACGCACTGGTCATCTGGGTAAACCATGGCACTCTTTGGGCACAGTCTGGCACTATTAGCCCTATATGGGCACGGTATGACGATATTGGCACATCAGGGAACTCTCTGGTCACAGTTTGATATTATGTGGACATAATGTGGCAAACTATAGCACCCTCCGGGCACTCCCGGCGCTCTGTGGACACTATATGTGGGCACTGTTTAGTCTTTTTTACCCTGTATGATTAAGTGGACAACCTATGGCACTTTCTAGGCGCTGTTTGGCGTCGTGTGGGCACATTGTGGTTCTGTGCAGTATGCCATTCTCTGGGCACTGTGTGGCACCTTGTGGGCACTGTGTGGCTCTGTGTGGACGCTGGGCACAATATGCCGCTATATGGCAGCATAATTGGACAAATTAATATTACCAGAAATAAAAAATGTTCACTTTTACTCCCTGAAGTCTGGATTCCGTGGACATCACCGCCCTCTGGGTTCCCGTTTTGCGACGCTTTGATCGGCCTTTCCTGCAAATTTCTTCAGTTGTTGCTTGTTTGAGGGTCTTTCTGCCTTAACCCCTTCAGTACCAAGCCACGTTTCGCCCGTGTGAAAGGGGCCATAGTGATACCTCATAAAAAACGTTCAGTTAGGCCCCTTTCACACGAGCGAGTTTTCCGCGCGGGTGCAATGCGTGACGTGAACGCATAGCACCCGCACTGAATCCTGACCCATTCATTTCAATGGGGCTGTGCACATGAGCGTTGTTTTTCACGCATCAGTTCTGCGTTGCGTGAAAGTCGCAGCATGTTCTATATTCTGCGTTTTTCACGCATAGAAGTGAATGGGGCTGCGTGAAAAAACGCATTGCGGGTGCGATACGTTTTTCACTGATGGTTGCTAAGAGATGTTGTTTGTAAACATTCAGTTTTTTATCACGCGCGTAAAAAACACATCAATACGCATTGCACCCGCGCAGAAAAAAGTGAACAACTGAACGCAATCGCAGACAAAACTGATTGAATTTGCTTGCAAAATAGTGCGAGTTTCACTGAACGCATCCGGACCTAATCCATCGCGCTCGTGTGAAAGAGGCCTAACTTCTATGGGGCCAGGGCTGCGTGAAAATCGCAGAATATAGAACATGATGCGTTTTTCACGCAACGCAGAACTAATGTGTAAAAAAGAAACGCTCCTGCACACAGACCCATTGAAATGAATGGGTCCGGATTCAGTGCGGGTGCTGTGCGTTCACGTCACGCATTGCACCCGCGCGGAAAACTCGCTCGTGTAAAGGGGCCTTATAATGTCACTTTGTGGGCCTTAGGGTACTTTCACACTAGCGTGAAAGTTTTCCGGTATTGAGTTCCGTCCTAGGGGCTCAATACCGGAAAAAAAAAAAAACGCTTCAGTTTTATCCTAATGCATTCTGAATGGAGAGCGATCCGTTCAGGATGCATCAGGACGTCTTCAGTTCAGTCACCTTTACAGTATTTGGCCAGAGAAAATACCGCAGCATGATGCGTTTTTTTCTCCGGCCAAAATCATGGAACACTTGCCAGAATTTCCATTGAAATGTTTTAATGCCGGATCCGGTATAAAGTGTTGCGGAAAAACGGATCCAGTTTCCCAGTCTGCGCATGAGCAGACCTTTAAAAATGTGAAAAAAATGAATACCGGATCCGTTTTTCCGGATGACATCTGAGAGACGGATCCGGTATTTCAATGCATTTGTCAGACGGATCCGCACACGGATTTCCAGATCCGGCAGGCAGTTCCGGCAACAGAACTGCCTGCCGGATTCCTCGAACGCCCGTGTGAAAGAGGCCTTACATAGCAGAAACCACCCATAAATGACCCCATTTTAGAAACGACACCCTTCAAGTTATTCAAAACTGATTTTACAAACTTTGTTAACCCTATAGGTGTTCCACAAGAATGAAAGAAAAATGGAGGTGAAATTTCAAAATTTCCTTTTTTTTTTTGCAGATTTTCCATTTTAATCTATTTTCCTGGAGCACATAAAGGGTTAACAGCCAAACAAAACTCAATGTCTATTACACAGTGTTACAGAAACACGCCATATGTGGTCCTATACTGCTGTGTGGGCGCATGGCAGGTTAGGTCATGTGTAGGGGGTTGAGCAAACCCGAACTGTAAAGTTCGGGTTCGTACCGAACTTTAGGATTTTTGGACCCGGGACCTGAACTTTTCAGTAAAAGTTCGGGTTCGAGTTTGGTGTTCAGCGATTTAATGGCGCTTTTTGAAAGGCTGCAGAGCAGCCAATCAACAAGCGTTTAACTGTGTGCCCTTAGAAGCCCTCACAGCCACGCCTACTAATGGCATGGCTGTGATTGGCCAGAGCAGCATGTGACCCGGGCTCTATATAGCGCCGCACGTCACTCTGCTGTGCTTAGTGTAGGGAGAGGATGCTGCTGCTGTGAGGGAGAGAACAGGACAGAATCTGTTATGTGCTTGTTAACTCTGCGATCTACAGCGATTTTGTTTTGTGGGTGCAGTGCACCATTTTTTTACCCTGCCCTGAGCCCAGTGACACAGAAAAATAACTTTGATCCGTCTGTTAGTTAGGTGGGCGGCGGCGGCCATTTTGTGCAAATTCAGTGCACCAGCACGTGTGCCAGGGACAATAATTTAACCCTGTTCTTTTAGTTCAGTGGGCAACATGTACCCATTTTTTAAGTGCACCTGCGCTGCATATGTATAATATATAATATAGGGAATCGTTCTGTGAGTTCAGGGACCCAGGGGGAGACATATTCACATTTTCTTCTGTAAAGTACAATCCAAGTAAATCCATCTGTTAGATTCTGGGGGGACAAAGTATTATTATTTTTTGCTAAAAAGTACATTTACGCCCTGCACCGCATTTCTCAGAGTCCAATACAAGCGTTATATACTGCTGTTATATTCTGGTATTATAAAAACACCCATTTTGGGCAAGATACTACATTTGCGGCCTTTGCCAGTCCAATACAACCAGTCAATACTGCAGTTACATTGTTGGTTGACAAATTAAAAATTTTTGGGACTGGGAAGTAATTTTAAAAAATTCGCCTGTCTCACTGTTGTGTGACCTCAAGACATTTTCCTCTGTATGACACCCGCACGGCCTTACTCTCAATGAACTTAATTGTTGACTATTGGCGGTTACATTGTCGCCTGACATAAACCATGTGTTAGTTCGGTGGGTGAACGCAAAGAACGGAGAGCGTCAAATAAGGGACGTGGCCCCGGTCGTGGTGCTGCTGGTGGAGCTCCTGTTGCAGGGAGAGGACGTGGTCGATCTGTGCCAGCTACATGCACAAGTGAAACACCTTCCTCAGGAGCGAGTAGGCGACAGAACCTGCAGCGGTATTTGGTCGGGCCTAAGGCTGTTCTACGAATGGTGAGGCCTGAACAAGTACAGGCGATAGTAGATTGGGTGGCTGACCGTGGATCCAGTTCCTTCACATTGTCTCCCACCCAGTCTCCTGCTGAAAGACCACAGTTGGCGCCTGCAGCCGATGTCCATCAGTTTTTCACCTCAGCCCCTTGCAAATCAGCCAAGCAGTCTGAGCCCCAAGTCATGCAGCAGTCTCTTCTGCTTTTTGATGACTCTGCTATCAGGGTTTCCCAGGGCCATCCACCTAGCCCTGCCCCAGAAGTGGAAGAGATTGAGTGCACCGATGCCCAACCACTTATGTTTCAAGATGAGTACATGGGAGGACCACCGCAGCACGTCTCGGATGATGACGAAACACAGGTGCTGCGGCTTTCTGACAAGGAGGGCAGGGGTGAAGACTGGGTGGAAGATGATGTGGAGGACGATGAGGTCCGCGACCCCACGTGGAATCAAGGTCATGCGAGTGAGGAAGAGGCGGTGGTCGCACAGAGGCACCAGCACAGCAAAAGGGGGAGCAGGGTGCAAAAGCGTCTGTTACATTCTTGGGTGACATTTTACCTTTTTACCATAAATAAACCCCTGCTCTGCATAGGTGACAGGGACCGAAATTTAAAATAATCGTTTGTTGCATTCTCAGGTGACATTTTACCATTTTTTGCCGTATACAAACCCCTGCTCTGCACAGATGACAGGGGAACAAATTTTTGTAATATCGTCTGTTCAATTGGTGGGTGACATTTTACCAGTTTTGCCGTGAATAAACCCCTGCTCTGCATAGTTGACAGGGCCCGAAATTTTCAAAAATCGTCTGTTCCATTGGTGGGTGACATTTACCCATTTTTGCAGATGAAAAACCCCTGCTCTGCATAGGTGACAGGGACTTACATTTCTAAAATTCGTCTTTAATTGACGTGCGTCCACTCCTTTCATTTGATCCTTCCGCTTTAATAACTTGCCCCACATTTCCGCTCGATCACATTTCAGCCATTGACCTTCCTTGGATGTGGTCTCTCTTTCTCGCGCTTCCTCTCCGGCGTGGAACCCTGATTCCTCGCCACCCGTGATCAACATGGTAGGTGCAGAAAAGAACATCGAAAGTTGATAGAGAAGATATCCAATTGGATCGTGGACATCACGGGGATGTGGGGCAGTAAGTGTGCACCTACTGAATGATGGGTCTGCCCCCTTCAACTTCTGGGTCTCCAAATTGGGCACATGGCCTGAGCTTACCCTTTACACCTTGGAGGTGCTGGCCTGCCCTGTCCGAAAGTGTGTTTAGCACGACAGGGGCGTCATCACAGACAAGTGCAGCCGCCTGTCCACAGCCAACGTGGACAAGCTCACGTTTATTAAAATGAACCAGGCCTGGATCCCACAGGACTTGTCCGTACCTTGTGCAGAATAGACATTTATAACGGCCTCACCCAGCCATTGTTGTAGTCCAGCGCACTATCTCTTTGTTTTATTTTTTATATTTCCCAATGTTTTGGAATGTACCCTAATTTAAACAAAAAATAAATAAAATAAAAAACAAAAAACAGTGTAGGCTACCTCCTCCTCCTCCACCGCGGCTTCCACCTTCACCGCCACATCCACCACCTCCTCAACCTCCTACTCCATATGGACCTCCTCCTCCTAGATCAAGATTATTATTTTTTATTTTTACGTATTTTGTTATTTGAAGTCATTTCCCTATCCACATTTGTTTGCCGGGCACTTGCCATGCTCGTAACCACATTTTGCTGCCATTTGCAGCCCTCTAGCCATTTCTATGACTTTTTTTTAGAGCCATTTTAGTGCTCCAAAGTTCGGGTCCCCATTGATTTCAATGGGGTTTGGGGTCAAGTTCGGGTCCCAAACTCAAACTTTTTTGTTAAGTTCGGCCGAACCCGAACATCCAGGTGTCCGCTCAACTCTAGTTATGTGTTATTTTTAGAGAGCAGGTCGTTATGGGAGCGACGATACCATATATGTGTATTTTTATCTTGTTCGTTTCAGTTTTACATAATAAAACATTTTTGAAAAGAAACCATGTCTTGTGTCTCTATATCCTGAACGCCATTTTTTTTATTTTTCCGCCAAACATCTTGTGTAGGGGCTCGTTTTTCACAGGAAGAGTAGACATTTTTATTGGTACTATATTTAGGTACCTATGATTTTTTGATCGTTCAATATAACACTTTTTTGGGAAAAGGTAACCAAAAAATTGCACTTTTTAAATAATTTTTACTAAATTTACCTAAAGGGGTAGATCATGTGATATATTTATAGAGCAGATCATTACGGATGCGGTGATACCTAATATGTCAACTTTTTTACATTTATTTTAGTTTTACACAATAAAAGCGTTTTTGGAAAAAAAAAAATCATGTTTATGTGTCTACATTTTCTGAAAGCAATATTTTTTATTTATTTTTCGGGCGATTGTCTTATGCAGGGGCTTGTTTTTTTGCGTGAAAAGTTGGTTTTTATAGGTACCATCTTTGGGTACATATAATGTTATGATTGTTCAATATTACACTTTTTGGGGCAAGGTGACCAAAAAATGTCTGTTTTGTCCCTTTTTTCAGGAATTCATCTGAGGGGGTAGATCATGTGATATTTCACACAGCTAGTCGTTATGGATGCAACAATAACTAATATGTTTATTTTTTGGTGTGAAGTTTTACAAACTGAAAGCATTTCTGAAAAGAAAAGATCCTGTTTTTGTGTTGCCATTTTCTAAAAGCCATATATATATGTTTTTCTGCCGATCATCTAGTGTAGGGGCTTGTTTTTTGTGGGACGAGGTGACGGTTTGATTAGTAACATTTTGGGGTACATATGACTTTTTGGTTGCTTGGTATTCATTTTCACCACACAATATGCCTGTTTTGCACAGTTTTTATTTTTTACAGGTTCACCTGACGGTATGGATCATGTTATATTTTTATAGGGCCGGTTGTTACGGACCGGTTGTTCACAGAAGTTCGGGTTTGGGATCGGTGTTGTGTAAATTTAATGGTTCTAAGGGAAAATAATAGCATTCTTAATACAGGATGCTAAGTAAATGAGGGATGGAGGGGTTAAAAAATAAAAAAAATTAACTCACCTTATCCACTTGATCGCGCAGCGGACCTCCTCTTCTTTTTTTCTTCAGGACCTGGCTAAAGGACCTTTGATGACGTCACTGCGCTCATCACATGGTCCATCACCATGGCGAGTTAATTTTTTAACCCCTCAAGCCACATTTTACTAAGCATTCTGTATTAAGAATGCTATCATTTTCCCTTATAACCATGTTATAACGGAAAATAATAAAGATCGGGTCTCCATCCCGATCGTCTCCTAGCAACCGTGGGTGAAAATCGCACCGCATCCGCACTTGCTTTCGGATGCTTGCGATTTTCACGCAGCCCCATTCACTTCTATGGGGCCTGCGTTGCGTGAAAAACACACAATATAGAGCATGCTGCGATGCTTGAAAATCACCGCTCATGTACACAGCCCCATTGAAGTGAATGGGTCCGGATTCAGTGCAGATGCAATGCGTTCACCTCAATCATTGCACCCATGCGGAATTCTCGCTCGTGTGAAAGGGGCCTTATACGTCTCTATCTCTATTTTTTTACTTGATACTTTAATTTTTTTTAATTTTGGGACTTTAACTTTTCAGAGTTTGATCCCTCTTTCAATGCAGTACAAGATATGCTGTATTGTACTACATTGATCGATCAGTGTACTGGTCTGGGGGCTGGATCTCCTAGGCTTCTGTAGAAGGCAAGCCCTAATGCCTCTGCCCTCGGGTCCCTGTCCACAGAGCACCCACACTGCAGACAGGGCACATAGTGCCAGAGAGAGAGCACCCACATACTGCAGACAGGGCACATAGTGCCAGAGAGAGAGCACCCACATACTGCAGACAGGGCACATAGTGCCAGAGAGAGAGCACCCACATACTGCAGACAGGGCACATAGTGCCAGAGAGAGAGCACCCACATACTGCAGACAGGGCACATAGTGCCAGAGAGAGAGCACCCACATACTGCAGACAGGGCACATAGTGCCAGAGAGAGAGCACCCACATACTGCAGACAGGGCACATAGTGCCAGAGAGAGAGCACCCACATACTGCAGACAGGGCACATAGTGCCAGAGAGAGAGCACCCACATACTGCAGACAGGGCACATAGTGCCAGAGAGCACCCACATACTGCAGACAGGGCACATAGTGCCACAGAGCACCCACATACTGCAGACAGGGCACATAGTGCCACAGAGCACCCACATACTGCAGACAGGGCACATAGTGCCAGAGAGAGAGCACCCACATACTGCAGACAGGGCACATAGTGCCAGAGAGAGAGCACCCAAATACTGCAGACAGGGAACATAGTGCCAGAGAGCACCCACATACTGCAGACAGGGCACATAGTGCCACAGAGCACCCACATACTGCAGACAGGGCACATAGTGCCAGAGAGAGAGCACCCACATACTGCAGACAGGGCACATAGTGCCAGAGAGTACCCACATACTGCAGACAGGGCACATAACACAAGTGGGGGGAGGTAAAGGCTGCACTAATGAGCGCCCCACAATGGAAGCCTCATTAGTAGCAGTCCTTGTAGGAAAATACCGCTAGTAGAAAAAATTTACCGTTGTTAGACACCGACCGGGTGGCAACCCTAGTTGCAGGAAAGTACAACCTGCGTGAGGGGCCCGGGCATTTTTTTTGGGGGGGGGGCATTATAGGTGTTGGACACCCCCTTTAAGAAGACTGGGAACCAAAACTGTATGCGCCAAAGTTATATTTGCAGTTAGCAAGAGGTTCTCATAAGATATTATACCCCAAAAAAGGCTGAAACAGCCAACATATAAACCGCACGGCCGCAGAATATGAACTCCTATAATTGCACAACACACCAGCGGTAAGGTTCATACAAAATCTTTATTTAACATATATGCATACTGATAAATATTATAAAATACAAACTCAGTGGGGAAATGCAAGAGAGTGTGGATGAAAAGCCCCCCAAGACCAGTACATATATAAATAAATAATGTTTGTATCAAATTGCCACTGCCCATGTGCTACACTGGACTCTGTGTGAGAGAAAAATGACGAATGAAATGGGCTCCAAGTCAGTCAGCTCTATAAATGCGCAACCTCGCCACAGGCTGCACCAGCCGCACCTGGGTGGATGGAGATGACCAGTGAGCATACTAATGTACAGGAAGACACAGCGTAGATCCAGTGACACAGAGAGGCAGCAAAAGTGGCATGTGCAGCACATAACATATGGAAATACTGAACCTGGTGAATGGGGGGCGGCCCGACATCCGTTTCACAGGTACATTGGTATGCTCACCAGTCATCTCAATCCACCCAGGTGTGGCTGGTGCAGCCTGTGGCGAGGTTGCGCATTTATAGAGCTGACTGACTTGGAGCACATTTCATTTGTCATTTTTCTCTCACACAGGGTCCAGTGTAGCACATGGGCAGTGGCAATTTGATACAAACATTATTTATTTATATATGTACTGGTCTTGGGGGGCTTTTCATCCACACTCTCTTGCATTTCCCCACTGAGTTTGTATTTTATAATATTTATCAATTTTTGTCAGTATGCATATATGTTAAATAAAGATTTTGTATGAACCTTACCGCTGGTGTGTTGTGCAATTATAGGAGTTCAGGTTCTCATAAGAGCAAATACTATAATATCCTGCTGCACAGGGTTAGGCAGGTATCTGTGCCCCTCAGGGATGTGGGAAGGCTGAGTGACACAGCTGGTTGGACTTGGCCTAGATACACATAACAGTCAGTGAGCTCCGCAGCCCCTTCCTCATCACCGTCTTCTGGAGTCTGGACACGTTCTTGCCGCTTCAAGTTCACGTGACCCCGGGACGTCCTGCCTGCTCATCATTACTAGGCATTCTGCGCGGTCACGTGGGACGCCGGGAGCTTTGACGAGGCGCTGGATGGGCGGAGCTGAGTGACGTCACGTCATGAGGTTGCCACTTGCCAGGCGGGAAGACTACACAGTGACATTAGACCGACGACGGTGTCCGAGCAGGGTCAGGCCGAGACGCTAACACCATGCCGCCAACCGGCAGAGAAGCGCTGCGGAGCCGGGTGGAGGAGCTGGTGGAGAAGAACCCGGTGATGGTCTTCAGCAAGAGCTCCTGCCCCTACTGCGACAGGGTGAGGCGGGGGGCTGGGGCTGCGCTCTGTCTGCATGACTCTCCAGGTGTGGAATCTCCCATAATTCCTGGCGGGCGGCAGTATGGGGGGGGGGGCTGGGAGCTGCACCTTTGTGGCCCCTGGGGTCCTCGGATAGGTGGGGCCCCTGAACTTGCCATTCAAGTGAATGGGATAAAGCTGTATATGCGCAGAGCCTGGGACTGTCTAGTCTGGGTACAACTGTAACAAATCCTCAGCTGTGAGAAGCATTACTAGGACTATTTTCAGTCCCTGAATTTAAACAGGAATGTTCCCCTTTACTGGCAGCAAGCAGAGATATTGAACTTGGTGGAGATTTAAGGAAACTAATAGTGATGAGCGAACTTGTGTTTTAAGTTCGGCGTCGGGTTATCGAAGTATCCCGTTATGGATTTCGCTACTATGGACCATAACGGAATGTCTTGTCGCGCGTTCCCGTACATAGACTTCAGCGGGAACGCGTGACAAGACGCCCCAAAGAAGCTCATGTATTTCTTGGGGCGTCGGGTGTTTTACAGCGCGTACGATTGCGCTGTAAAACGCTCAGGTGTGAACCCAGCCTTAGAATCCATAACGGGACACTTCGATAACCTGAACTCGAACTTTAGACGCCGAACTTAAAACACAAGTTCGCTCATCACTAGAAACTAATGCTCTCAAGAAAGCTCTCCGTGTCAGGAGGGTTTACATAAGGTAATGTGTAATATTATCCTGCTGCTCGTGTAGTTATACATCACTGATGTGTCTGCAGACCTAGTGAGCGCAGCTCTGGAGTATAATACAGGATCAGTAATGTATGTATACAGTGACTGCACCAGCAGAAAAGTGAGCGCAGCTCTGGAGTATAATACAGGATAAGTAATGTATGTACACAGTGACTGCACCAGCAGAATAGTGAGTGCAGCTCTGGAGTATAATACAGGATGTAACTCAGGATAAGTAATGTAATGTATGTACACACTGACTGCACCAGCAGAATAGTGAGTGCAGCTCTGGAGTATAATACAGGATGTAACTCAGGATCAGTACAGGGTAAGTAATGTATGTACACAGTGACTGCACCAGCAGAATAGTGAGTGCAGCTCTGGAGTATAATACAGGATGTAACTCAGGATCAGTACAGGGTAAGTAATGTATGTACACAGTGACTGCACCAGCAGAATAGTGAGTGCAGCTCTGGAGTATAATACAGGATGTAACTCAGGATCAGTACAGGATAAGTAATGTATGTACACAGTGACTGCACCAGCAGAATAGTGAGTGCAGCTCTGGAGTATAATACAGGATGTAACTCAGGATCAGTACAGGGTAAGTATTGTAATGTATGTACACGGTGACTCAGTGTGATTTTTATCTTTTTATTTCCTGTTGGGAAATCCAAATTTTCCTGTAATTTCTGCCGTCACATGCAAATTACAGATACGGACGGAAGCAGGAAGGTTTATGTTCAGGTCACATGTGGATATCTGCAGGCAGCATAAGTGGTGGAAATAAGTGTCAGGGCCGTTTCACACCACGAGCGAGTCCATTGTAGGATTTGGGCTCCGTGTGGGAGCGAGATCCTCTGTTCTGGACTTGCAGGAGCGCAGGGCGTTATGCTGTGTGTCTCTGCTTGACCTTACCTCTACAGGATCATAGTGACATAAAGCTGTCTGTGTGATCCTGTATCTGTAGGGTCAGAGGCACACATCAGTGTAACGCCCTGCGAGTCCAGAACGGAGGATCACTCTCCCACACGGAGCCCGATTCCTACAATGGACTCGCTCGTGGTGTGAAACGGCCCTTAGGCTACATTCACACAACATGTGACAACCGTCACCCATCCGTTATAGGTGTCCGTCTATGGGGTTATTCACGCGGCCGTTTCAATGGGTTTATGGCCATGAACATGGTTCTTCACTGACCATCTGTCCATTCAGGAGAGAGCGCGGCCGGTTCTGAGCGCAGACGTTCCGAGATCCTTTAGTTACCAGTGAAAAGATTCACATTTAGACTGGAGAAGGCTTCGCTAGATGCGGTGCAAATGTCCGGGTAGGAACGGCCGTTAATACTGATTTGTGGTCATTTCTCCTCCAGGTAAAGACCCTCTTCACCGAGCTGGGCAGGGAATATTTTGCGCTGGAGCTGGATCAGTGCGGTGAGTGAACCATTAGACGACCACGTCCCACGTTATTGTGCTTTTGCTCAGTTCGTAGCTGTTAATGTTTGACGTGTTTCAGGCACAGCTCGATGCCCGCTGACTGCGTGTGCCGTGTAATCATCTGTCATGACACGCGTCCTCTGGGCCGTATTAAGTGTTAATGGGCGGACTGCGGTGAAAATGGGCGCCATTCACGAGGACGCACGGGAGGCGGACTCTGAGTGGTCCGCGCCCGTTCGTCTCATAGGAAGAGGTGGCTATGTTGTCATTGATTGCATTTCTTTTTTCCCCCATTCTAGAGGACGGCGGCAGTATCCAGGACACACTGCATGAAATGACCGGACAGAGGACGGTCCCCAGCGTGTTTGTGAATAAGACCCACGTGGGCGGCTGCAATAAAACTCTCCAGGTACGTTCCCCCCTACGTACAGTTCTGAAGCTGCCTTCAGAATTGCTTTGCAAACGGTCTTGGGGTCCATTCACGCGTCCGAAGCGTGTTTTGCGGATCTGGCAATGTGTGTTCCGCATTTTGCAGACTGCACATCGCCGGCACTAATAGAATATGCCTATTCTTGTCCGCCATTGCGTACAAGAATAGGACATGTTCTATGTTTTTCGGGAACGGAAGTGCGGGTCCGCAATTCCGTATCCAGGCAGCACATCGTGCGGCCCCATAGAAATGAATGGGTTTGCAATTCCATTCCACAAAATGCAAAACGAAATTGCGGACGTGAAATTGCGGGTTTTCTGGGAGTTCTTCACTGATGACCTCCTCTGGACAGGTCATCGGTATCTGATCGGTGAGGGTGAGAAGGCAGCGGCGCCCCTGTCAGCTCTTTCTTTCTCTCTCACACTCGGGCCCCATTCACTTCTATAGGGCTGAGCTGCGCCTAGGCCACGTGACCGAAGAACTTGACGTCGCACCGCGCAGCCCTACTGTGAGCGTCGATGCCTTCTCAAACAGCTAATCGATGTCGGTCCTGGTTTTGATCAGATACTGATGACCTATCCAGAGGATAGGTGTAAAACTCTCAGAAAATCCCTTTAAAAATCAGCCTTTTGTCTCTGCAGCTCCTGTGCAAGCCCATGTGTTTCCATGGTTGCAGACCACCTACCCCCCACCCCTGCCATGTAGTCTCTGCACACTTGTGCATTCACAGAACTTTACATGTATTTTCCATCCATGTCCAATCCGTGTTTTTTGCAGACCCCTTCATTTCTATGGGGCTGCAAAAAATGTGGACAGCACACTGATGTCGTCTGTGTGCTGTCTGCAAATGATGGATCATGTCCTGTTGTCGGTTTTACGGAGGACCGCGAGAAGTGCGGGATGCACACAGACCATCGCGTGACTGGGGTTGTCCATAATGAGAAAAGCATGGCTGCTTGTTGTGTCTGGTATGCAGGTCAGCCCCATTCACTTCAGTGGAGCTGCAATAGCGGGCACAACCCATGGACAGGTGTCTCCCTGTTTATGGAAGAAAGGAGCCATGTTTGTCTGATCCAGGACTAATCGTTACCTGTTGATGGTAGATTTGGGGGATGTGGGGGTGGAGTAAAATCAGTGTGTGTGGATGGGAGATTAGAGGAGTAAATGCGCGGCAGGAGGGGACAAGTGACGTCTGTGCTGTTTCCCTAATGTGTGTGTTCTGGATGGCAGGCTCATCGGGACGGGACTCTGCAGAAGCTGCTGGATAAGAACGCTGTCACCTATGATTATGACCTTATCGTCATTGGAGGCGGTTCCGGCGGTCTGGCGTGCTCTAAGGTATTGTCTCGCCCCATCCTGGTTCCGGCAGTCAGTTTTGCATGTGAAGAAGTTGTGACAGCAGGTGTTGGTGTAAACACTTGTTGTACGGTTTTCTCTATTATACATTTCACATTAGCTTTTTCAATTCCGCTATTGAGATTCGTCACAGGATCTCAATAGCGGAAGAAAACGCTTCAGTTTTGTCCACATTCATTGTCAATGGGGACAAAACTGAACGTAATGGAATGCACTAAAATGCATTGCGTTGTGCTCCCATCGCGGACAGAATAACGTGTTTTTCTGTCCGCGATGTGGTGTGGAGCAAGATGGATCCGTCCCGACACACAATGTAAGTCAATGGGGACGGATCCGTTTTCAGTGACGCAATAGAAAACTGATCCGTCCCCCATTGACTTTTAATGGTGTTCATGACGGATCCGTCATGGCTATAAAAGACATAATAAAACCGGATCCGTTCATGACGGACGCATGCGGCTTTATTATTGTAACAGAAGCGTTTTTGCAGATCCATGACGGATTTGCAAAAAACGCTAATGTGAAAGTAGCCTTGGGCCTCATGCACACGGCCGTTGTTTTGGTCCGCATCCGAGCTACCGTCTTGGCGGCTCGGGTGCGGACCCATTCACTTCAATGGGGCCGCAAAAGATGCGAACAGCACTCCGCGTGCTGTCCACATCCGTTGTTCCGTTCCATGGCCCCGCTAAAAAAATATAACCTGTCCGCGCTTTGCGGACAAGAATAGGCATTTATATTGAAGGCTGTCCGTGCCGTTCCGCAAATTGCGGGACGCGCAAGGACGCCATCCGTGTTTTTCGGACTGCAAAACACACCACGGGCGTGTGCATGAGGCCTTACTTGCATATCCACAACAGGCAGTGCTTGGTATACGAGGAAGAGCGCCTCGTCTGAGCGCTGTGGCCTATCGAACAGTTGATCACCGGAGCAGCCTGTATTTGATCTCAGGATAGGTCACGATATTTAATTTCTGGAAAAAGCTGTGCCCATCTCAGTCGGTGGCAGCGTTTGTTGCGTGGTGTCCCGGACAGTGAAGCATGGCGGTGCATTCACCCGCTGTTCCCAGTTGACTCTTCATTGCAATCATTTTCTGCAACGTCATTCAGCTCTGATCTACGCCCGCGGCATCTCCAGCTTGTAGAGCGTGCTCCCTGATCAAGTTACTGACACTAAGCTTTTATCTCCCTGCTTTCATTTAGGGTGAGTGCACAAGCCTTTCTCCTGGGAGGAGGAGGAGGGTGCGGACTCGCCCTTTAGACATTGGGTTTAATTGCCGTTAATAACATGCATCTGGCAATGTAGGGTTGTCTCGCCTTTACCACTTGGGCTAGAGCCACACGGCGACGAAAAGGGCACAACTACATCGAGACATGTCGCGCAAAATTTTTATAATGATAGTGGTGTCCCGCTGCGACACGATGGTCGCACAAAAATCCAACAGTGCAACACCACTGACTGTAGTTAAAAAAAAAAAAAAAAAAAGTTGCTCGACTTTTCTGCGACTAGAAGTTGTGCAACACATGTGGCCGTGTAGCCCTAGCCTAACCCTAAGTTCACACCTGAGCGTTTTACAGCGCGTTCAAACGCTCTGTAAAACGCTCAACACATGAAAACCAATGCTTCCCTATGGGAATGGTTCTCACCTGGGCGTTTTACAGCGCGTACGATCGCGCTGTAAAACGCCCGACGCATAATCAAGTACTTGAGCTTCTTTGGGGCGTTTTGACGCGCGTTTGTGGCCATAGGACACTGCAGTCAATCACACAAACGCGCGTTTACTATTGCATAAAAACGCGCGTTTGAGAAACGCTCAGGTGTGAAAGCAGGGTTAGGGTGCTGCTTTAGATTTTAAAGCTATAATCAGGTGTGGATCACAACAGGAGAGAAAGTATTAAAGGGGTATTCCGGTTGCGGTATTTCAGTTGGTTAAAGTCATGCCCTTTCTTGTGGATAGGGGATAACTCTCTAACCAACCAGAATACCCCTTTAAGGGCAGATACAACTTTTCCACCTTTTTTCAATCCACTCCTGGTTTTGGCTACAAAAACTGGCAGAAAACCGGATCCTGTGTCCGCACCCCTTAGACTATCGTCGTCCTACAGCAAAAGTAAATAGTTCGGTGGGGTTTTTTCTCATGCTCCTGTTTGTATGAAGAGACGTTTATGCATTCACTGTGGGGCTGACAACAATAGTAGCGTGCTGTCATCGCCATTCTCCTTCAGTGGCCCAGGTGCCATATGTTGGCTCCAAGATGAGTCTTTTATGTTGCCCGTCACCCATGGAAGCAGTGTAACGCTGTCACATTGCAATCACTTAGACTTATTGCTGCAGGCCCCGTGTAAGCGTGTGATTTCACGCTGTTGCCACATCCAAGTCCTCTGCGCAGTTCCTTTGTATGTGTGTTGCCTTATGACCTGAATAATACCGTCCTGTGCTGTCAGGATCCATGTGCGGCTCGCTGCTCTGGTTCATTTTCGCACATGTGGCATCGAACGTGCTTCATGTTTCCTTACATCATATCTGAAGCGCACAGTGGATCCTGAAGCTTCTATTTTCTATGCTTTTAGCGATTTTGTAATGGTGTCGGGTCTGTCTCATTTAAGGCGTGAAAACCGGCATAACATAACGTTGGTGGGATGCCAAGAGAAACATGAGGATGGGGTTATCCTGGGTAAATCTGTATAAAGGGTTCTGTGCTGGCTCTCTGCGTGTCACGTCCTGACCTGTATGACCGCAGCCTACCTGAGTCTCTTTTTGATGCTCGGCGGGCGGGAAGACCCCTTTGTATTAAGCAGCCACGCTTCCTGCAGTAGTCATTTATAATATGTTCTCTTTTTATAGGAAGCTGCAGCTCTGGGGAAGAAAGTCATGGTGTTGGATTTCGTTGTTCCTACACCTCTAGGGGCTTCTTGGGGTAAGTTTTTTGTGTTACGTAGTTCAAGATCTCTGCTTGTTGACAGTAAGGCCTATTGCACACGGCCGTAGTTATGGTCCGCATCCGAGCTTTCAGTTTTTGCGGCCCGGGTGCAGACCCATTCACTTCAATTTTTTCCGCATAAGATGCTGGACAGCACTCAGTGTAATATCCACATCCGTTGCTCCGTTCTGTGGCCCCGCAAAAAAAATATAGCATGTCCTATTCTTGTCCGTTTTGCAGCCAAGAATAGGCATGTCTACAATGGGCCGCCTGTTCCGTTCCGCAAATTGCGGAAGGCACACGGGCGGATCCGTGGTTTGCGGACCACAAAAAAAAACGGCACAGTCGTGTGCATGAGGCCTAAATGTAAACTTTCTGGAGCTGACAACGTATTCTCACTCAGCTGCAGTTTGTTACAGTGTGTCAGTGCAGGCGACATGTGAAAGCTTAATGACCAGGAGTGCAGAACAGGGAAAAGATCTGTGCTGTTGGTACAAACCCTCAGCATTGACAGCAGGACTAGCTGCCTTCAGAAGACCAGGCCTCAGGGACCCCTCCTAACACTGAAGGGACCCACAGCTCTGGTGTAGGCTGCACCCCCTTCACTATTCATCCCTGCGCAGCAGTGCCCGGCTATCCGCTGTGCAGGGAGCTGTAGTATGTTGCAGTGGAAGCGGCCATATGCAGCTCCCTGCATAATGGGTGGCTGGGGTGCTGATGTGCAATGAAAGGTACAGCAGCGCTAGGGGTCCCTTCAGTCTTATTGTATTACACAGCCCAATGTGGGAGACGATTGTCGGGAGGGAAGCATTCCCTCCGGCAATCGCCTCAGTCGCCTGCTCACTAGCGGAGGAGACGGCTGCTATTTGGGGGAGGAGCGAATGCTATGCCAGCGATACTGTATTGGGGTTTTTGGTGTCTGATCACAATCTACCCCCTGCAAACGATAGATACAAAAAAAAAATTGTCAAAAGATTTGGATTGCCGGTGCCCGAGCGTCGGGCAGTCGGCTGCAGTATTACACTGCAAGATGATCGCTAAGAAGCAAATGCTTTACAAGATGGCCTTTCCTGCAGATTACTGAGATTGACTGGAAACGGCAGACAATTGCTGCTTTGGCCTTGAATTATGGAAGCCGCAACGGCTCCAAGGCATGAGTGTCTTTCCTGGAATCTTCAGGCCTCGTCTTTTAGGACTAATGTGCGGCTGCTTTTACACAGGGCTTGGCGGCACATGTGTCAATGTCGGGTGCATTCCCAAGAAGTTAATGCACCAAGCGGCTCTCCTGGGACAATCGCTGAAAGACTCCAGGAAGTTCGGCTGGGAATACGATGAACAAGGTACGAGGAGAGCGTCCTGTACCGGAGGCTTTGTGTCAGTAACTTCAGTAATTGCTTTGTATTCACATTTATAATGTTTTATTCCCAGTAAAACACAACTGGGAGACCATGAAGGAGAACATCCAGAACTACATTGGCTCTTTGAATTGGGGCTACAGGGTATCACTGAGGGACAAGAACGTCCGCTACGAGAACGCCTATGGAGAGTTTGTGGAACCGCACAAGATCAAGGTGAATAGTGAACATTTTATGTAAGGCAGAGTTCTGTATTGTGCTGTCCTCCAGTATGAAGTGAAGATGCTGGAAAGCTCTACATCCGAGTGCAGTTCTACATGTCGCTGCAGCTGCTGCAGAATCTCTTAAGGGTTTTCTCCACGTGTCCACCACGTAGCAGAGATCAGAAATATCCGTCCTATGAATGGCTGAAAGGGGAATAACCCTTTAAGTTTTAGATGGCCGCCATTACGCTGAATAGTCACTTATGTATTACATGAACCTCCCAGATTCAGAGCTGCTGCTTGTTAATGACTTTGCTTTGACTTGAAGTGGCTCCTGACTGAATGCCCCTTCCCCAGTTACGTCCTCATGCCCGTTATGTGATTCCATTAGGTTCCATGTAATGGCTTACCCTATACTGTGGACAACCCCTCTGAAGACGTCATAGATTCTCATCTGTGTGGGTCCAGTGCAGAGACCCTCACCAGTAACTATACAGGAGCACCCTCTACCCCTTCCAAATGCAGAAGCTGATGAGGGCCTAAGGCTACTTTCACACTGGCGTTCGGTGCGGATCCGTCTTGTATCTGCACAGACAGATCTGCACCGATAATGCAAACGCTTGTATCCGTTCATAATGGATCAGTTTGCATTATTCATAAAAAAAAAAAAAAAAAAAAAGTCAAAACGGATCCGTCCTAACTTACAATGTAAGTCAATGGGGACGGATCAGTTTTTCACTGACACAATATGGTGCAATTGAAAACGGATCCGTCCCCATTGACTTGCATTGTAAATCAGGACGGATCCGTTTGGCTCCGCATCGTCAGCCGGTCACCAAAATGCTGCAATCTGCGTTTTAGTGAACGCCTAAAAAAAACACAACGCTGACAAAACGCAGCCAAACTGATGCATTCTGAGCGGATCCTTATCCATTCAGAATGCATTGGGGCTAAACTGATCCGTTTTGGGGCCGCTTGTGAGAGCCCTGAAACGGCTCTCGCAAGCGGACCCAGAAACGCCAGTGTGAAAGAAGCCTGAGAGGCACGATAGATGTGTATTACCGTGCATGTCCGGCCTGCTGCTCTGAGGAGCCTCATGGCCCCCTCGTTTTAGCTGTTGTGGGGGTCTTCTACCAGGATGCTTTATTAAATGGCGTTAAAATTGCATTTTGTTCTCTTCTGGAATATTAGGCAACAAACAAACGAGGCAAAGAGAGCTTCTTCACAGGAGAGAAGTTTGTCATCGCCACAGGGGAGAGGCCCCGATATCTCAGTATCCTGGGTGATAAGGAATTCTGCATTACCAGGTAAGTCGTGTACTTACAGGTAAAAGCGGTCTGCTCCCGACTTGGCTTTACCACATACCAGTCGGGCAACTCTTTACGAGGACATTGCACCAGTTTCCTTATCTCTGCCGCGTTCTTGCAGTTTTATGATGTGGAGGAGGAATTCCAAGTACATATTTGTGCGCTTGAGGTTTTAAAAGCCAATTTCACTTTTAGTATTTAACCCCTTAACTGCCAATGTGCCTGCATGGATGTTCTGAGTCACTGCACCATAAGCGTAGCCCACCCTTTAAAATTACTGGGTGCAGGTGTTCTTGGGGACCTAGAAAAGACCCTAGGACTGTCTGTACAGATCACCACTTAACCTACTACTGCTGCTGTTCCTCTGAATAAAACAAGGCCTTACAATAGTAGGCACACAAACATCCGCTCCCCGTTTTTTGGAGGGTCGGATGCAGACCTATTCACTTCAGCGGGGCCGCAAAAGATGCAGAGAGCACACCTGTGTGCTGTCTGCATCGGTATGGCCTGCAAAATAGAACATGCCCTATTGTCCGTTCCTCAAAATGCGGAATGCACACAGCTGGTATCCGCAATTTGCAGACTGCTAAGACGGCAACGGCCGTGTGCATGAGCCCTTATACAGCCACAGCAATGATGAAAGGAAATAATAATGGGGGGGGGGGACTTGTCCCCACAACAGCAACAAATGATGAGAAAAATGGTGCAAGTGGATCAGCTGGAGATTGTCGTTCATGGTCAAGTGTGGTGACTTGTGCGTCATCTGATGAGATCCCCTCTTCAGCTCAGCCTCCCAGCCCAAGTGCCATTCAGTCCTGGTCACAGCCGCACTCGGATGTGACAGGGGTTGTCCAAACCACCATCAGTAGCTGAGAGTCTAGCTCTCATCAACCTGTCTGCTCTGCTCGCCCCCAGTGTGCTGCATGGACGGTCATCTCCTGAAGTTAATGTGTTGGAAGCGGGGGGGGGAAAAAAAGCGTAAGGACCTAAGTATCTCCAGAATGGCCGGTCTCCTGGTACGCAGTGATTAGTAGGATCATGGGCGCCCAGGCCTCATTGATATATGCATCATTTCTTTAGAAACGCATCACGTGTAATGTTTCTTTGTACTCGTCGGAGCTTGTAGTATTGAGTCTGTCGCCTGTAAGTCATAGACTTACAGGCGTTTACAAAGGAAGGGAGTGTCGGGTGTTAAAGGTTTTGAAATCCCTGACGGCTTTCTCAATTTACAGTCATGAAGCAAACTTCCTCCGTAACTGTAAACCCTCGCCTGCCTGTGTACACACCGCTTGGATGTCTCATGAAATATGATTTACGGATACCAAATGACTTCCTGACATCTGAATCAATGTCTACAAAAATTCACGGCGTCTGTTCTTTTAAAAGGGGTTTTAATTTTGGGATTCCATACAACACCCAGATTCACACACAGCATTTTGCAGCGTTTTATTTTTATTTTTCTGTAGAACCTGAAAAATAGCGGTAAAACGATTTAAAAGGGGGTTGTCTGGCCTTGGAGTAGACAACCCCCTGGGGTCCTTTGCTGTTCCCCTAAACACGAGCCCACTCACTCGTCCACGGTACCGCCACTGCTCCGTTGCCAGCTGCTTCTGCTCCCTGCAAGACCAGCAAGCTGTTTGGTTCCATGACTGGTATGGCCAATCGCAGGCCGCAGCAGCTTGAACGGTACGTCATGGCTGTGATTGTGCAGGCCTGTGATTGGCTGCAGCGGTCACTGGACCATTCCTGATCCTGCCGGGAGAGGAGGCGTCCAGGAACGGAGCCGTGGCAGGACTGTGGGCTTTTGTATGTTAAGGGGAGGACCCCAGTGGTCATCTGCTCCAAAGCCTGACAGCCCCCTTTAAGGAAGACCTCACTGGACATGTCTATTTTAGTAAATACTTGCATTCCCCATACAATGCTGGAAATATGTAACTGACGGCTGAGTGTCACCCATCACACTTCCAGAAGGAAGAACTGAGGAACTGTAGAACACAATTCTAAGAAAAGATGCTTCCGTTTTATTTTTTATTATTTTTTTTTCATGGAGAATTAACGTATTTACTCTAACAGACCTGTATTAACCCAAGTGACTGGAAGAACCGGGCAATCTATTCTGCGTCGTCCTAGGGCCGTGTCTCAGTTTCTTAAATTCCCAGCATCTCTTGGCTTCACTAAGGATCGCCCGATGGTGAGCACTAATGGTTTCTCTGAGCGAACGCCTCTTACGCAGCTCGTGTTCTGAGTGCTTCAGTATAATGGGGTCCGGAGGTGACAGAACCTTGGCATCGGATGGCCGTCCGCAAGTGAATTCCTCCCAGTTTGTGTTAATCTCCTCTTAAGCCGCTTGTTGCGCTTCTTCCGCATATACAGATAGCGACTGTAATATTTAATTACTGGGATTATGGTTGTTAATTAGCTGAAAACCTTGTTTCGTGGAGAATCCTAATAGCCTCCAACCACAAGAATACATGGGAAAATGGTGTGAACTTTAACCCTTTCGTTGGCAGGGGAGACGCATTACACATTGAGGAGAGAAAAAAGGGGGGGGGTTACCCAGCTTTTTGCAGTCATGGGCGCCTGCATATGACTTTGCCTCAAAGCTTAAAGGGGTTTTTCAGGCTCCTGATATTGATGACTTATCCTTCTATTCACTTCAATGAGCTGCGTTAACCCGACACGGCGCTGTGCTTCCTGCTCCATTCACAGTGCCAGATCTAGCGCTGGAGGCAACAGCTGATCAGTGGGGTGCGGGGTGTCGGACCCTCACCGACTGTATATTGATTTATTCTGAGGCTAGGTCATCAATATCGGGAGCCTAGAAAACCCCTTGTTCAGCCCTGGGGACATTTTCTGCAGAACTGACCCCCCCCCCCCCCCCCCCCCCCCCACAGCCCTGGCACTGGTACAGTAGCACCATGACCTCCTCTCTGCTAACCAAGCACAGCCCGGTGAGCTGCAGCAAGAAGGCTGCGGTGGTGCTGGTGGAGTCTCAAACTGGTGTCGAACCGATCAGATACTGATTAACCAATCCAGAGGATCCGTCATCGGTGAAAAGACCTAAAAAAAATATTATTTTTTTTAAGTCTAATATTGGGTGCGGCCACCCTCGGATAACCCCCATTTGCATTATTTTTCTTTATAGCGATGATCTCTTCTCGTTGCCGCACTGTCCTGGGAAGACGCTCGTGGTTGGAGCTTCCTACGTGGCTTTGGAATGTGCTGGTTTTCTTGCCGGGATCGGCTTGGATGTCACCGTTATGGTGCGCTCCATCTTCCTACGTGGCTTTGACCAAGAGATGGCAGATAGAGCTGGAGCCTACATGGAAACCCACGGAGTGAAGTTCATCAAGAAATTTGTACCAACTTCAGTAAGAAACAGTCTTGTTGTATTTTTAAAGGGCCACCAGTGGGGGCGCCGTTTTATTTTAGCTGTATTGCCAGCATTCAGCCAGGACATGAGGATTGGTGGCAGAGCCTAAGCTTACGCAGTGCCGCCAGAGTTATGGATTGTGCTGCTCATTTGGGGACGCACTACTGATGGTGGTTTGCCTCGGGCCCTAATTGATGCATTAATAAGCTTATTCATCTGAACAGGTGGAGCAGCTGGAAGCCGGGACTCCAGGGAGGCTGAAAGTGATCTCCAAGTCTACTGAAAGCGATACCGTCATCGAAGATGAATATAATACAGTGAGTGATCAATCAGAGTATACACTTGTATAGGAACGAGCCGTCCCATTGAAATGAATGGGCTTGGGTGTAATTACAGCTGCTCACCGCTGTGCATGCGACGGCAGGCAGGAAAACAATGAAGAGGAGGCAGCGCTGGCACGGCGCGCGCCTCTTCAAGCAGCTGATCGGCGAGGTTGCCGGGTGTCGGATCCCTGCCGCTCTCACGGCACGCGCCTCTTCTTCAAGCAGCTGATCAGCGAGGTTGCCGGGTGTCTGATCCCCGCCACTCTGATATTGATGACCTATCCTGAGGATAGGTCATCAATAAATATAACTTGGACAACCCCTTTAATGTTAGATTTAACCAGTTCTCCTTTATAGTACCCAGACATGCAAATCATAATATTATTTTCACCCTAAAGGTTTAGTCCTTTGTCTTTTCTTCCAGGTCCTAGTTGCTGTTGGAAGAGATTCTTGCACTAGAAATATTGGTCTTGAGAAGATTGGAGTGAAAATCAATGAGAGGTGAGAGCTGACGACTTTCCTTCTGCCATTTATCGTTTGTTTTTATTGTGTTCTGAATATCCTAATTACGGTTTGTAGGAATGGAAAGATTCCTGTCAGCGACGAGGAGCAGACCAGTGTGCCTCATGTCTATGCCATAGGGGACATACTGGATGGAAAGTTAGAGCTGACACCAGTGGCAATCCAAGCTGGTCGGCTGCTGGCCAGGAGGCTGTATGGTGGCTCCAAAGTCAAGGTACTGTATGATCCTACTACAATTCCCAACGTGCCCTGACCACTGGGTTGCAGAAGACTTTACTCTGATTTACAATGGTTTTTCTGCATCACTATAACTATACTCTGCACCTGCAGTGAAAATGGACAATCTGCAGCAAATTCAGCAAGCGGGTTTTGTTGCAGACCCTTTGCACAGAGGTCTGCAGTGAAGTAACTGCACCACATGTGGCCTCACCCTAAACTGTGTGCATGGTGCCACATAACGAAGAAGATTTGCTAGATGGTAGCCTATAAAACAGAATGAGAATCCACTTGCCACTATTGACATTAGACAGATGCTTATCATTCTCAAAAACATACAGAACTAGGTTTGGTTACAATGCATTCGAAGTCTTCTTCTTTTTTTCACTTTTTTTTTTTTGTTTTGTTACGGCCTTGTGCTAAAAATATTAAAAAAAAATAACAAATCATATTTTCCCCATTGATCTGCGCATGGTCCCACATAATGAGAAAGTGAGAACGTAATGTTAGAAAAGGAAAAACTAAAATCCTGCCGTACGGATTCAGCCACATCAGTCACACAAGTATTTTGCAGTGATTCCAGTCTTCTTGGGGATGATGCCACAAGGTTTGCACACCTGAATCTGGGGATTTTCGGCCATTCTCCTCTCCAGGTTGGATGCGGGCCGTCAGTGGACAGCCATTTTCAGAGATGTTCCATTGGGTTTAGGACTCTGACTGGGCCACTCAAGGACATTCTCAGAGTTGTCCCTCAGTCGCTCCTGTGTTGTCTTGGTTGTGTGCTTAGGGTCATTGTCTTGTTGGAAATAGATCCTTTGGCCCAGTCTGAGGTCCAGAGCTCTCGATCAAATTCTCATTAAAAACATCTTAATACTTTGGTCAGGGTGGAGGGAAAGCTGAATGGAGCAATCTTCCCCCCCCCCCCCCCCCCCAGCATGAGGCTGCCACCACCATGCTTCACTGTAGGGATGGTATTGGGCAGGTGCTGAGTAGGGCCTGGTTTCCTCCAGACGTGATGCTTAGAATTGAGGCCAGAAAGTTCATTCCTGGTTTCATCAGGTCAGAGAATCTTTTTTGTGAACTCCAGGCTGGCTTCATATATCTTTTACTGAGTAGTCTTTTTAATGGCCACTGCCTTAAAGCCCAGACTGGTGGAGGCTGCAGTGATGATCGACCTTCTGGAAGTTTCTCCCATCTGCACACAGGATCTTTGGAGCTCGGCCGCAGTGACCATTAGGTTCTTGGTCACCTCTTACCACGATCCTTCTCCCCCGATTACTTCGTTTGGTGGGTGCCATCCCTAGTTGTCCCAGACTTTTTCCATGTAAGAATTATGGAGGCCGCTGTGCTCTTGTGAACTTTCAGTGCAGCAGGAATGTTGTTGTCCCCCCTCCAGACCTGAGCCTCCACACGATCCTGTCTCTGATCTCTACAGGCAGTTCTTTCCTCCTCATGGCTTGGTTCTTGCTCTGATATGCATTGTCAGCTGCGAGATCTTATATAGACAAGGCCGTGTCTTTGCAAATCACCTGAATTCACCACAGGTGACTCCAATCAAGATGGAGAAACATCTCGAAGATGAAAGAAATGGGAGGCAGCAGAGCTGATGTTAAAGAGGACCTTTCACTACTGTACAAACTAAAAACTAACTAGATCAGTGGGCAGAGCGGCGCCCAGGGGTCCCCCTGCACTTACTAGTATGCCTGGGCGCCGCTCCGTTCGCCTGGTATAGGCTCTGGTGTCTGCGCTCCCTCTGACTGATTTTTTTGTAGGAGGCGTGTCCCTTGCTGCAGCAATGCGGATGAGCTGTGCGCTGCGATTGGCCAGCAGTGCAGCAAGGGACACGCCTCCTACAAAAAATCAGTCAGAGGGAGCGCAGACACCAGAGCCTATACCGGGCGAACGGAGCGGCGCCCAGACTTACTAGTAAGTGCAGGGGGACCCCTGGGCGCCGCTCTGCCCACTGATCTAGTTAGTTTTTAGTTTGTACAGTAGTGAAAGGTCCTCTTTAAGTATCATAGTAAAGGGTCTGAATACTCGTGTCCAAGACAAATTTCAGTTTTTCCTTTTTAATAAATTTGCTAACATTTCTAAAATTCTGTATTCACTTTCCCCCTATTGGGATATCGAGTGCCGATTGATGGGGGAAAACTGGAAAAAAAAAAATTTTTATTTTTTTTTTATCACAAGGAGCAACATAATAAAATGTGAGAAAATTAAAAAGGCCTGAAGACTTTCCGAATGCACTGTGTATAGTCTTCAACACCACAAAGTGAGAAGCTGCGTCCGTGTAAATGTTTGTCTGGGTTTTATTGCTGCTGCCTGGGGTCAGGTGCGGTTTGTGTGTCTTGCCAAATTCTAACGGAAATCCTCTTTCTTGCAGTGTGATTACATCAATGTACCAACCACAGTGTTTACTCCAATGGAGTACGGCTGCTGTGGATACTCGGAGGAAAAAGCCATTGAAATATTTGGCGAGGAAAATCTAGAGGTTAGTACCCAGGTCCTGTGCCCTACTACTTTGCTTTGATCCTATACGTGACAGAAGGCTGTATCGGTGTGCTGGTGGAAACCACGGTAAGGGGATTGTCCGGGCTTACAATAACATGGCTGCTTTCTTCCAGACCAGTGCCGCACCTCTCCACAGGTTCATTTGAATAGAGCTGTGATGGCTAACCTCCGGCACTGCTGCGGTGGTAAAACTACCGCTCCCAAGATGTACACTTGGCTGTTCTCAGAACTCCGTGGAAATGAATTGAGCATGCTGGGAGTCGTAGTTTCACCACAGCTGGAGTGCCGGAGGTTAATCTTCACTGGAATAGAGCCGTACCAGTTATGTCCCACGGACAGGTGTGTTGCTGCTCCTGGTGTAGCAAAGGTTTTCTGTCCCTGTGCCGACTTCTCTAGAGCACTAAACATCCCGTTCTGTTCTCTCTCTAGATTTACCACACTTTATTTTGGCCTCTGGAGTGGACCGTTCCCGGGCGAGACAATAATACTTGTTTTGCCAAAGTTATCTGCAAAAAACATGATAATGTAAGTGTCATTGGCGTTTTTCTTGCCTAAGGTTCAGGGTCGGTGTGCTCACGAAGAGCGGAGCTTGCGCCATTGTTTACACTGGTTCCTGTTTTTGAGGCCTTAAGGACATGCATAGAAATGTCAGTCTATGGATCAGCCCCTGTGTGTGTGTATGTAATATATAAATTACACCCTCTCCCCCTTCCCTTAGACACTATTCTGTTCAGAACACTTAGGGTTTTTTATTTCTATTAGGGGAGGGTGACCTTCTATATTCATTTACATTTTATTGAACACTCAAAACTGGATCCAGAAAGATGACATCACACTTTCCACGTCCCCTGGCTGCACACGATGCAGATTTTGTGTGGAACAAACGCAGCGTAATACAGAACCAACCAAATGAATGAGATTGGACAAACCTCATGTAGACTTTGCTTTGTTTCTTAGGTGCAGACAGCGACCTGTTGTGCAGATTTTAAAATCCGCAGCATGTCAATTGTCTGTGCTATTTCGCACTTCGGTAGGAGGATTTTCCCCCATAGACAAGGGCTCATTAACATAGAGGGCAAAATACGCAAAAACAACAAAAAAACGCACCAAAACCAATTTGTTTTTTTTATTTGTGTGGTTTTGTTTCAGATTTCATACAGATTTTCTGCACATGAATGCACATAAGATCCACATAAATTTCCTGTGCGTTTCTGCAGCATATCCGCACCAAAATCTGCAATGTCTAATTGCAGATGGGATGCAGTTTTTCCACAGATCTCAGTCTTCCATTGGAAAGGGTGAAATCCACAGCTAAAACCGCAAACGTAGTTAACATGCAGGTCAATTTGCAGATTTGTTTTCAGTGTGCAAAGTGTACAGGAGATCTGTGTACTGTCATACGCTGCAGTTTTTCCGCACGGGAACAAGCAAGTGTGCAGGTGGCCTTAAAGAGGACCTCTCCCCGCTCCTGACATGCCTGTTTTAATAGCGTCATGCATCCCCCATGTAATAATGATTCTGGAGCATCTATTCTTCTGTCTGTATGTTGTGCCGTTCCTTTATTTCTACTAGAAGTTATGAAAGAATTGCTATTAGCCTTCAGTAAGGGTACAGAGGGGTGTTACCAGTTGGGGGGGGGGTGTACCTGCACAGTCTGAAAATGGCAGCACTGATTGGATAGTCAGTCTGTGCAGGGACTGGTTACCTCCCCTCTGTACCCTTACTGAAGGCTAATGGCAATTCATTCATAACTTGTAGAAATAATAATGGAAGGCACAACATAGAGCCATGAGAATAGAGGCTCCAGAATTGTTATTACATGGGGGATGCATAAAGCTGTTAAAATAGGCATGTCGGGAGCGGGGAGAGGTCCTCTTTAATGTGCCATAAATGGGACCCGACAAGTGCCAAATTTTCAGAAGGTCATAGTCATAGAGGTTAGATGGGTTTAAAAAAAAAAATCTTAAAAAATGCAGCTCTCGATTGTATGTGATGTAAGGAGTCTCATTCCCTGTGATGCAGACAATATATATTAACAGATGCTCCAGTTCATGATGAACCTGATTGATTTACGTTCTTCTCTATGACCTGCAAATCTGTCAGGTTTGCACATGGCTGGACGGCTCCTCTCCCCCCCCCCCCCCCAGAACACCGCAGTACAGATGACTTATCTTTGTGACCGTCCGGGCATCAAATGGTTAAACCTTAGTAATTGCACTTTGTTTTGTGTTGCGTTACACATTAATCGCCCTCGTCTGTTACTTTTGTCAGGAGCGGGTGATTGGGTTCCATGTCTTGGGGCCAAATGCTGGTGAAATCACTCAGGGGTTTGCAGCTGCCATGAAATGTGGTCTGACCAAAGAGAAGCTGGATGAGACCATCGGAATCCACCCGACATGTGCAGAGGTGAGTTAATCCCGGCCTCCTAACTTGCTTTCTTCAGGAGCGCACCACACTTGGGGCCACAGCGGAGCTGCGTGCTTCTCGCCTGCCTGACAGAGCCCCTTTCTGTGTTCTGACTCTGGAGGCAATCGGCCGATCGCTGTGGCTCCGTCTGCTGCTTGCAAACGCTTATTTCTCCTGCAGCGGCCACTGCAGGAGAAAAGTGGTATTACAGGGTAATGCCATGTAAACCTTAGCTGAGATACTTCTGCGTCTCGAATAGAAGGGTACTCTTCTATGCCGTTCATAGAGCTTATGGGAAAGGGTTGTCCTAATGGATCAGTACCTCCACAAAAGAGGACTTCTGCCTCCTATCACAACTACCTGGATCTATAGCCAGGTAAACCTGTAATGGAGGCAGCTGTGTTTCGGGTGTATCGGCCCGTTGTGTGAGCAGGACGCTTGTCTGATTATGAATTGCTTTTATTCCAGCTTTTTCCACTTGCTCTAGAGCTCTCACCAAGCTGCTTAATGCAAACATATGCTGTAAATAGTCAAATAAACGAATTGGCTCTGCTGGCGCCGTTCTCCTTTAAATGGCCGCCTGTTCAGTTTCCTCTGCTGAGGCGTAACCACCTGTACATCATAAAAGTCGACAATCTCTGCTATTACTCTCCAGCTGGGCGACTAATCCTTTATTTCCCTCCTGCCTTGTACTAAAGTTCCCGATTTTGTATCTCATCGCAGTAAAACGTCCATCTTTGGATTTTTTTTCTTTCCCTTGTAGATATTTACAACCATGGAGGTCACCAAATCATCCGGAGGAGACATCACCCAGAAGGGTTGCTGAGGTTAAGCCCTGCTGTTGACTGTCCCCTTGACTGATCTTCCTGCGATACGTCCGGTGTGGGGCCGCGACTCCAAAGGTGTGGTCATCAATGCGTTTACCCACAACTCCCGGCGGTCGACACGAGGATGAGTCTCAAGGGTGAACGGTGGAACAGCAGGGTTTCCGAGAGGCCTGGACCTGTTTGGATTAGCGTTTGGATCTGCAATGCTTGTTATGAAGCCTCTGCTCATCACCTCTCCTGGAGGAGAGCAGCGGCGGATGACCAGACATGGTCTGGATCACTACTACTACTTCATCATCTTCTGTCTGCAGTTTATTTTTTATGATTAGGAGTATTTTTTGTTAACCCTCTCCCCTCTCGTTATTTTTCTATGCCGCCACTTCTTGCAGCCCCCCCATCACCTACCTTCTACGTCCTGTCTGATTCCTCTAAGGACACGTCTGTCTGATACAAACCTTTCTGTCCATCTGTATTTATTTGAGCTGTAATCGAATAGTTATGTCCTCATCCCCCAACTTACCCGATAGGAGCTCGTCCAGAGGGTCCCCACTGTTCCTACCCAGACGGGGGGGGGCGCTCGCTGTGCCGGAACATTAAAGGAGTTTCATGTGATACAATGCTCTTCTGCTTTGTAAAAATTTAATTCTACCTTTTCCAAGATCTCTGCTTGTTGTCGGTAAATGAAAACATTCCAGTTTGCAACCAGAGGTTAAAAAAATAAAAAAATGCATCCTGATAAAAATCCAGCTTGACAGAGTGTCAGGTCACAATGAGAGAAGGGTGTGATACACTGTACCGGCCCCTGAACCAGATGGTGTTTCACCGTAAGGATGCTGGGATAATGGTTTGTATTCATGGACAGCAAGCAGGGATTGAAACACTAAGCTGTTTTGGAACATTGCCTTTAATATTAGAAACTCCATGGGCATGATGGAGGAGAGGGGTGCCTCTCAGGCGAGTCGTATGTTGGGGTAGCTACGAGACCTTAGCTCCAGGCAAAAGATGAATTAGAGTTACAATGTAATGCAATTGGTGGGAGGTCTGACACATGAAATGGTTATCAGATTGGTGGGGGTCTAACCTCTGGGACCGCATGAGAGGAGGGGTCACTCATGCACGGCCTCTCCATTCATCTAGGGGGCTGCTGGAGGGAGTAGAGCACTTCATCACCTCCTGCAGTCCCATAGTCTGCTGCCCCATGCAGATGGGGGACATACGAGTCCTGGTCGTGGACGTCCCAGCAGTTGACCTCTACTGATCCAGTGTTTACCCCTGTACTGAGGCTGCAGGCCTCTGATCTGTCATGTAGTTGTGTTTTTTTGTGTGTATGTTGCATGTAGTTTTGTCCGTTCACAATGATGGTGCATTAAACTGTGAGATACAACATCTGGTGTCGGAGGCGTCTCCTTTACTGGGACACATTCGGGTGAAATCGTCAAATGCTTCTCCTGTCTCCCTATCAAAACTAAACCCTTGCCTCATAAGGGTAAAGAGGGATCTCTGGGGTGATGGTTCAAGCTGCGCCCTGATACTCAGTGGTACACCGGCCAGGCCCATTGGGGGCTCATTTATACTGCGGGGACATATAGCATTACATAACTGATCAAATGAATGGTCGATCATGTAACACGTGGATAGAGCAGGGGCCACTCAGGCTCGGTGGCATTTGTAAGCTCTAAACAGGAAAAACACAGAATGGCCGTAACCCTGATGCAATGTGGGACATTACTGATATAGATGAGGGTTCATTACAGGGGAGGAGATGGCGGCTGGATGCCCTGAATCCATGAGAACCCCCCCCCACAGTGATGTGGTGGAGCTGATATATGAGCGACTGTGCTAGGGGCCACATGATGCCGGAATGGCCGGTCTTGTGGGTGTTGCTGGTAAGTAGAGATTAATGCCTACCAAACGTGGACAACCGGTGACGGGGTTGTGGGTGCCTAAGGCTCATTGATTGAGGGTGGTGGGATGGCGGCTAGACCGTCTGGCCCGATCCCGCAGAATTGGTGTCGGGGTTAATGCAGACGGCAATGGAAAGGTGCCAGGACATTGCAGCTCGGTGTGTACCTGCAGACGGTCGTCACCCTGTGTGACACCTGTCCGTTGTTCAAAGTGCCTGCAGTGAGCACCAGAACGGAGCAATGGAAGAAGGCGGCCTAGTCTGAGGAATCGCGTTACATCATGTGGACGGCTGGGTGCATGCATCACTTACCTGGAGAAGAGATGGCACTATGGGAAGAAGGAGGCCTGGTCTGATGAATCGGGTTACATGTGGACGGCCGGGTGCGTCACTTACCTGGGCAAGAGATGGCACCAGGTGCACTATTAGAAAACAAGCTGGAAGAGGCAGTGTGAAGCTCTGGACAATCTGCTGGAAATTATGTCCTGGCATTATGTGGTACACGCACCTACCCACTGTACGGATAAGTACCCCCTTCATGGCAGCAGCGCCGCTTGCAGCAGGATAATGCCCCAGCCACACTCCAAACACCGTCGAAGAACATGACAAATTAAATTATCCGTGGTATGGGCTAGAAAAAAAAAAACTAACTACAGTCAGTCAACCTGATAGCTAAAGTGGCTGATAACAGAGAACAAGCGATTGCACAGCAAATGGAGAGAATACAGGTGTACCGGCCCTTTAAGTCCTCCTTCTAATGGTTGTACATATTTGTAAGATCTATGAATTGTAGAAGCTGGATCCAGATCGCCCCCTGCTGACGGGAAGGGAAAAAACTGCTGAACCTGATGATCTCTTACCTTCTGGGCGAGTGTGATGTAACAGGTGGGGTCAAGGGGCAGAGAATGTTCTCTGGAGTATGGATCCCATACTGTGCCTCGTGCGGTGATTATATAAGAGAACTCGCCCTGCACTGTCACCGTGACACAGGAACGCCACCTCAGCGACCACAAATCTGCGACAGTAACTTACCCGGACAAGTAATGACTGGAACATGAAAGGGTGTACTTAACCCCTTCAGGACACAGCCTTCAGTCTATATAATGTATAACGTATAGAGGACAAAATAATTTTCATAACAGGTAGAATTTAGTGTTAGGTTCCCGTCTTAGAGAGATCGCCTTGACGCGTGGCAGACGGGCCCAAATCATTTTGTACAAAATGTATTTGCCAAGAATCTAAAATGTATTTAATAAGCATAGCATTAGCATCAGAATACTTTTTGTGCTTTAGGCCTCTTTCACACTTGCGTTGTCCGGATCCGGCGTGTACTCCATTTGCCGGAATTACACGCCGGATCCGGAAAAACGCAAGTAAACTGAAAGCATTTGAAGACGGATCCGTCTTCAAAATGCTTTCAGTGTTACTATGGCAGCCAGGACGCTCTTAAAGTCCTGGTTGCCATAGTAGGAGCGCGGAGCGGGGGAGCGGTATACTTACAGTCCGTGCGGCTCCCGGGGCGCTCCAGAATGACGTCAGAGCGCCCCATGCGCATGGATGACGTGCCATGCGATCACGTGATCCATGCGCGTGGGGCGCCCCGGGAGCCGCACGGACGGTAAGTATGCTGCTCCCCACTACACTTTACCATGGCTGCCAGGACTTTGGCGTCCCGGCAGCCATGGTAACCATTCAGAAAAAGCTAAACGTCGGATCCGGTAATGCGCCGAAATGACGTTTAGCTTAAGGCCGGATCCGGATCAATGCCTTTCAATAGGCATTAATTCTGGATCCGGCCTTGCGGCAAGTGTTCAGGATTTTTGGCCGGAGCAAAAAGCACAGCATGCTGCGGTATTTTCTCCGGCCATAAAACGTTCCGGTCCGGAACTGAAGACGTCCTGATGCATCCTGAACGGATTTCTCTCCATTCAGAATGCATTAGGATAAAACTGATCAGGATTCTTCCGGCATAGAGCCCCGACGACTGAACTCTATGCCGGAAGAAAAGAACAACGCAAGTGTGAAAGAGCCCTTATTTAGTTTGCAGAGAGCTATTGCATTATATATATTTTTTTTATATACACTATATAGCAGTTATATTCTTGTACATAGGAGCTGTATTATAGTAGTTATATTCTTGTACATAGGAGCAGTATTATAGTAGTTATATTCTTGTACATTGGAGGCAGTATTATAGTAGTTATATTCTTGTAGATATTTAGGGTCATTTACTAAGAAAGTTTATGCAAGTTTTGTGGATAAAGTGGAAACTCGTCGTTATACAACTTTAATGCCCGTGTGACAGACTGGAGTAGACTGCAATCTAGGAACTGGGACTGCTGGAAGATACTTCTAATTTATGACACTGCACATCCTCTGGCAGCGCAGGGGATTTCAAAGATTGGCATAAACCACTATTTTCTTTTTATAAATGACCCCCATTGAGTGTTGTGTGTAAGTAAAGATATCCTACTTGGCTCATCATAACAATTGCCCTTAAACGGAGTCTGTCACCTACAGTTGTGGCCAAAAGTTTTCATAATTACATAAATATTGAATAAGTTGCTGCTTAAGTTTTTATAATAGCAATTTGCATATACTCCAGAATGTTATGAAGAGGGATCAGATGAATTGCATAGTCCTTCTTTGCCATAAAAATGAACTTAATCCCCAAAAACCTTTCTACTGCATTTCATTGCTGTCATTAAAGGACCTGCTGAGATCATTTCAGTAATCGTCTTGTTACCTCAGGTGAGAATGTTGACGAGCACAAGGCTGGAGATCATTATGTCAGGCTGATTGGGTTAAAATGGCAGACTTGACCTGTTAAAAGGAGGGCGATGCTTGAAATCATTGTTCTTCCATTGTTAACCATGGTGACCTGCAAAGAAACGCGTGCAGCCATCATTGCGTTGCATAAAAATGGCTTCACAGGCAAGGATATTGTGGCTACTAAGATTGCACCTCAATCAACAATTTATAGGATCATCAAGAACTTCAAGGAAAGAGGTTCAATTCTTGTTAAGAAGGCTTCAGGGCGTCCAAGAAAGTCCAGCAAGTGCCAGGATCGTCTCCTAAAGAGGATTCAGCTGCGGGATCGGAGTGCCACCAGTGCAGAGCTTGCTCAGGAATGGCAGCAGGCAGGTGTGCGCGCATCTGCACGCACAGTGAGGCCAAGACTTTTGGAAGATGGCCTGGTGTCAAGAAGGGCAGCAAAGAAGCCACTTCTCTCCAAAAAAAACATCAGGGACAGATTGATCTTCTGCAGAAAATATGGTGAATGGACGGCTGAGGACTGGGGCAAAGTCATATTCTCCGATGAAGCCTCTTTCCGATTGTTTGGGGCATCAGGAGAAAGGCTTGTCCGGAGAAGAAAAGGTGAGCGCTACCATCAGTCCTGTGTCATGCCAACAGTAAGGCATCCTGATACCATTCATGTGTGGGGTTGCTTCTCATCCAAGGGAGTAGGCTCACTCACAATTTTGCCCAAAAACACAGCCATGAATAAAGAATGGCACCAAAACACCCTCCAACAGCAACTTCTTCCAACAACAGTTTGGTGAAGAACAATGCATTTTCCAGCACGATGGAGCACCGCGCCATAAGGCAAAAGTGATAACTAAGTGGCTCGGGGACCAAAACGCTGACATTTTGGGTCCATGGCCTGGAAACTCCCCAGATCTTAATCCCATTGAGAACTTGTGGTCAATCCTCAAAAGGCGGGTGGACAAACAAAAACCCACTAATTCTGACAAACTCCAAGAAGTGATTATGAAAGAATGGGTTGCTATCAGTCAGGAATTGGCCCAGAAGTTGATGGAGAGCATGCGCAGTCGGATTGCAGAGGTCCTGAAAAAGAAGGGCCAACACTGCAAATACTGACTCTGCATAAATGTCATGTAATTGTCGATAAAAGCCTCTGAAACGTATGAAGTGCGTGTAATTATATTTCACTACATCCCAGAAACAACTGAGACAAAGATCTAAAAGCAGTTTAGCAGCAAACTTTGTGAAAACTAATATTTGTGTCATTCTCAAAACTTTTGGCCACGACTGTACAGAACATGTTATAAACTGATTTATATAGCTCTGTGGGAGTCAGATCCATAACCCTGATGGTACCTGGGTTTAGTTTTTCAGAACCTCCAAAGTGCCAAAAACTAAGTTTTAAAAGATAGGTAATTTGCATATCGCAAGTGCCCAGTGCTCCCGCCTGACTCCTTCCCTTTGTATCGCACGACCAGCCCTGTGTCCTTGCTGCGTCATTCTCGTCTCTATTCAAAAGCCAGCGTCTGCTCTGAAAAACTAAACCCAGGTACCATCAGGGTTATGGATCTGACTCCCACAGAGCTATGTAATCTGTTTATAACATGTTATGTAGGTGACAGACTCCCTTTAAAAGTAACAAAGGCAAATAATTTGTTCAGAGTATTTGTAGCCTCCCTTTCTCCACTTTGATACATCGTAAACTACCCAGCATTGGGTAAAAGGAGGAGAAGAATAAGGTCCTCCCAGGAATTTGACATCTGTGCTCCACCTGGAGACATCATGGGAGCGACATTCAAGATACAATAAAGTATCATTACCCTGTCACTGTGAACTGATTTCTGGATCATTGATATTCAGCAATGACAGATTTTCCCTCTGTATTGTACGTATTTTTATGTCACTTTTCTTAGTGGAAAACATACAGATCCTTGACTGGTGCAGCATTAATGGCGGCCATGAATCAGTCAATGTGTCTGAGCGCGCACCTGTGTGTGGGAGGGAGATTTAATCTCGCTGATGTTCTCTCCATTGTTCCTGCTCACATCTCCCTGATGCTGTAATTCTATAAAGAGATGTTTACACTGCCGAGCAGAAGATGCGCTCAGTAGATACATATATAGATATATACTGAAGTAATTACCAGTCATTAACGAGACAGCCAGTGGCAGCGCTCTCCCATCATCTTCAGGGCGGTTGTTTTCCATGGCTTATGTCACTGCACAAGTCGTCTGCTTGTCTTAGAGCTTTCTAGTGGTTTACACAATGATTACAACTGTATCCAAACATAAATGCTGAATTACATCTCCCCACCCCAAGTCTACGACCCCAAATCCAAAGTAATACCTTATGTTTCCCATAACTATATAATGTACTATGTATGACCAAGGGAGAGAAATGGCTACTGCTCTGACCACTATAATACTGCCCCCTATTTACAGGAATATAACTGTTATATTCTTGTACATACAGTAGTATTATAACTACTATAATACTGCCCCTATGTACAAGAATATAACTACTATAATACTGTCTCCTATGTACAAGAATATAACTACTATAATACTGCTCCTATGTACAAGAATATAACTACTATAATACTGCTCCTATGTACAAGAATATAATGACTATAATACTGCTCCTATGTACAAGAATATAACTACTATAATACTGCTCCTATGTACAAGAATATAACTACTATAATACTGCCTCCTATGTACAAGAATATAATGACTATAATACTGCCTTCTATGTACAAGAATATAACTACTATAATACTGCTCCTATGTACAAGAATATAACTACTATAATACTGCTCCTATGTACAAGAATATAACTACTATAATACTGCTCCTATGTACAAGAATATAACTACTATAATACTGCCTCCTATGTACAAGAATATAACTACTATAATACTGCCTTCTATGTACAAGAATATAACTACTATAATACTGCCTCTAATGTACAAGAATATAACTACTATAATACTGCTCCTATGTACAAGAATATAACTACTATAATACTGCTCCTATGTACAAGAATATAACTACTATAATACTGCCTCCTATGTACAAGAATATAACTACTATAATACTGCCTTCTATGTACAAGAATATAACTACTATAATACTGCTCCTCTGTACAAGAATATAACTACTATAATACTGCCTCCTATGTACAAGAATATAACTAATACTGCTCCTATGTACAGGAATATAACTTCTATAATACTGCTCCTATGTACAAGAATATAACTATAATACTGCCTCCTATGTACAAGAATATAACTACTATAATACTGCCTCTAATGTACAAGAATATAACTACAATAATACTGCCTATGTATAAGAATATAACTACTATAATACTGCTCCTATGTACAAGAAATAACTACTATAATACTGCTCCTATGTACAAGAATATAACTACTAATACTGCTCCTATGTACAAGAATATAACTACTATAATACTGCCTCCTATGTACAAGAATATCACTACTATAATACTGCCTCCTATGTACAAGAATATAACTACTATAATACTGCCTCCTATGTACAAGAATATAACTACTATAATACTGCTCCTATGTACAAGAATATAACTACTATAATACTGCTACTATGTATAAGAATATAACTACTATAATGCTGCTCCTATGTACAAGAATATAACTACTATAATACTCCCTCATATGTACAACAATATAACTACTATAATGCTGCTCCTATGTATAAGAATATAACTACTATAATGCTGCTCCTATGTACAGGAATATAACTACTATAATACTGCTCCTGTGTACAAGAATATTACTACTATAAATACTGCCCCCCGTGTACAAGAATATAACTACTATAATACTGCTCCTATGTACAAGAATATAACTACTATAATACTGCTCCTATGTACAAGAATATAACTACTATAATACTGCCTCGTATGTACAAGAATATAACTACTACAATACTGCTCCTATGTACAAGAATATAACTACTATAATACTGCCTCCTTTGTACAAGAATATAACTACTATAATACTGCTCCTATGTACAAGAATATAACTACTATAATACTGCTCCTCTGTACAAGAATATAACTACTATAATACTGCCTACTAAGTATATGAATAGAACTTCCCTTTTACCTGCCTTTAGTTCACCATTTCCCTCCATGCAGGATCTCTGTTAATATTTACAAAGCTTCTGAGACAGTAAAAATAAAATAAAAAATCTGCATATAAAATGGAAAGTAAAACGGTGAATACGGGGCAGGCGGGAGGAGTATACAGCTGCAGTTTCTCGCTGTGAGAGGGGAGGAGGAGCAGCAGGAGGAGGGAAACGACTGTTCAGAAAAATCTCCAGGGATTCATTTTGGGATCAGAGTCCCTCCACCTACAATGTACTATTTATAATACTGGTGTCGTCTCAGGTGGTTGAGGTCTCCTTAGATCCCAGGGTCCAGGGGAACAGCTACCCCTACAATCCCTGCAGCTGCACCACTGCATCCCCGCGGATCACAGCACCAGGAAGAGCTGGAAGGGTTA